>NW_024069410.1:0-46453 GCF_009389715.1 Phoenix dactylifera
TTATCTATCAAGATCGATAGATTCCTTATAGGTGCATACCCTACTCCTACAATGAACCTATTGCAGCCAATCTACACTGCATGGACCCATATGGCTAGAGACCATATATATATGCAGTCAAACTACAATAACCTCACTGTGAGTAGCCGAAGCATCGCAGGTCAAAGGACCAGTCACACTACTGCAACATCAAGCAAGTCACTGATGAGTGGATAGACATCCAAGTGACTTCTTGTCTTGGTCACGCTCAGTACCTTGTTCTCTAACAATCACCTGCACTATTACTTCAGTGTCTCCACACCGTGGATTCGAGTCTCGTCCACCATAGGAAAAGCAATGTGTGCACTGATCTCATCGGATCGATCACCGTCCTCGTGATGATCCATCGGTCAGGAGCGTTTAGAAATTAATCACTAATGATACATGGCTCAAATTCTCAACTCTTGAGAATATGCATCATCATCTTATTAATTTCTTGGACGATTCATAGACACAATAACAATATGAATGAACAAGATGCCTTTCATTTATTCAACAATAAATAATCAAGTACAAAATTATATCCCTAGAATTAACAATGTGTGAGCCAGATTGGCTTCTAGGGCATACATCTAACAATCTCCCACTTGCACTAAAGCTAATTAGTCATATATCTTAGGCCCATCTTCTCAAGGTGGGCTTCAGTCTTTTGCTGACTCAGCTGCTTAGTGAATGGGTCTGCCACGTTGTCCGCGGAGTCTACTCTGATGATCCTCCAAAGACCAAGAATAAATCTTTAGTTCTTCTCAAGTACTTAAGAATATTCTTCACAGCTGTCCAGTGTTCTTCACCTGGATTCGACTGATATCTGCTTGTGACACTCACAACAAGGGCTATATCAGGTCGTGTACATTAGCATGGCATACATGAGGCTCCCTATTGCTGATGCATAGGGGATCTTGCTCATGCGTTGAATCACTTCAGATGTGTTGGGGCACATCTTCTTGGAGAGATGAATTCCATGCCTTAGGAGTAAAAGACCCCTTTTAGAGTTTTCCATGCTGAACCTTTTCAGCATTTCCTCTATGTACATTTTCTGTGATAGGCCAAGCATCCTTTTAGATCTATCTCTATAGACTTTTATTCCCAAAATATAGGATGCTTCCCCAAAGTCTTTCATGGAGAACTCTTTTGACAACCAGACCTTGACCGAGGTTAGCATGGGATATCATTTCCTATCAGGAGGATGTCGTCCACGTACAGTACGAGAAAAAACGACAGCACTCCCACTAACCTTTTTGTAAACACACGGTTTCTCTTCGTTTTTTAAGAAAACAAACGTTTTGATTGCGTCATCGAAATGAGTGTTCCAACTCCGAGATGCTTGCTTTAGTCCATAGATGGACCTTTGCAGCTTGCAGACCTTGTGATCTCCATCACTGGAAGTGAAACCCAAAGGCTGTTCCATATAGATATCTTCATCAAGATATCCATTCAGAAAAGCAGTTTTCACATCCATCTGCCAGATTTCATAATCATGAAATGCTGCAATGGCAAGCAATGTTCGGATGGATTTTTAGCATGGCTACAGGTGAAAAGGTCTCCTGATAGTCAATGCCTTCGCGTTGACTATACCCTTTCGCCACTAGCCTTGCTTTATAGGTCTCTACCTTTCCATCCGAACCTATCTTCCTTTTGTAGATCCATTTACATCCAATATGTACAATACCTTCTGGTGGATCCATTAAGGTCCAGACCTGGTTGGAATGCATGGAGTCTAACTCTGACTTCATGGCTTCCAGCCATTTCTCGGAATCGATATCTGATATTGCCTCGTTGTAGGTTTTGGGATCCTGTATGTGATCCCTATCTCCCACTAGGAACATTTCCTCGGTATCCTCTTCTAGTATACCTAAGTATCTATCGGGAGGATGGGAGACCCTACTAGATCTGCGAGATGGTTGAGGGACATCGTGTACTGGCTCTGTATGAATGGGTTCAATAGGATCCATGACTCGTTGCTTTTCAGAGACTTTCTCTTCAAGCTCAATTTTCCTCCCACTGCCTCTATCAAGGATAAACTGGTTTTCCAAGAAGATGGCGTATCGGCTCACAAACACATTGTGATCCTCTGAGACGTAAAAATTGTATCCTAATGACTCTTTAGGATATCCTATAAAACGAGCACTTATGGTCCTAGCCTCTAGCTTGTCCACCTGTAGTCTTTTGACGTCGGCTGGACATCCCTAAATCTTGAGATGACCAAGACTTGGTTTCTTACCATGCCATATCTCATACGGTGTGGTAGGAAAGGATTTAGAGGGAACTCTGTTCAGTAGATATATTGCGGTAAGTAAGGCATCTTTTCAAAAAAATATTGGTAGATCAGTAAAGCTCATCATGGACCGGACCATATCCAATAAAGTCTGATTTCTCCTCTCTGATACCCCATTGAGTTGAGGTGTACCCGGAGGTGTCCACTGTGAGACTATGCCGTTCTCCTTGAGATAGTTCCGGAATTCCCCACTAAGGTATTCTTCTCCTCGATCTGATCGAAGAGCTTTAAGAGGTTTTTCAGTTTGTTTTTCTACTTTATTTCTGAACTCTTTGAACTTTTCAAAAGATTCAGATTTGTATCTCATAAGATACACATACCCATACCATGAATAATCATCGGTAAACGTAATGAAGTATGAATAACGTCCCCTGGCTTGCACATCGAATGGGCCACACACTTCTGTGTGTATCAGGGTAAGTATTTCAGTGGTCCTCTCCCCATGTCCTACAAAGGACAATCTAGCCATTTTTCCTTGAAGACAAGACTCGCAAACTGGATATGACTCGGAAGTCAATGAGCCGAGAAGCCCATCTTTATCCATTTTGTTCATTCTGTCCTCTCCAATATGGCTAAGCCTGAGGTGCCACAAATATTTTTGGTTTATCTCATCTTTGGATCTCTTGGATCCTACTATTTACTATTCAGACTTCGCAACCGGACTCAAAAAAAATTCAAATAGGTATTTGGATCCTTTGGCACTCACTTTTTGCTCAGACACATTTACAGATACATCCATATGCAAATGATAGAAACTGTCAATCATAAAACCACGTGCGACTATTTTATTTCTGAAATAAATAGAACAGCAGTCTTTGTCAAATGTAAAAACATGACCTTCCTGTGCTAGACATGAAACAGAAATCAAATTTCTGCTAGCAGCAGGTACATAATAGCAGTCTCTAAGTAATAAACTAAAAACCAGACGGTAGTCGCAGATGGTAGGTGCCCACAGCCACAGCAGCAACTTTTGCCCCGTTGCCAACCCGAAAGGGTTACCGCACCTTCCCCCAGCCTTCTACTTTCCTTTAGACCATGCATGGTAGTGCACAAATGAGCACTAGAACCAGAATCTATAACCCAACTAGAAGTAGAAGAAACCATTAGATTAGTTTCAATTATGAGCAAGTCTATACCTTCTGAAGGTGTGTCATCTTTCTTGTTCTTCAGGCTCTTGAGGTATGAAGGACAGTTTCTCTTTCAGTGGCCGTCGACATTGCAGTGGAAACATTTTTCTTTGTCATTAGCCTTTTTCTTTTGAACTTCCTTCTTTGGCTTCTTGTCTTTCTTCTGCTTCTTAGCAGGCTTCTTTTTCTTCCAAGTAGACTTTCTCTTAGAACCAGAAGTCAACTCAGCAGCAAGGACATTGCCCCTTGAACCTTTCAAGGCTCCCTCAGCAGTTACCAACATATTTATTAGTTCAGTCTTAGTGCATTCAATCTTATTCATGTGGTAGTTTACTTTAAACTGACCAAATGAATCAGGTAGGGATTGAAGGATCAGATCTACTTGCAATTCCTTGTGCATATTCATACCGAGCTTCTCAAGCTCCTCTAGGTCCTTGATCATAGTCAGACCGTGATCATAGACAGACTGCCCCTCGCGCATCTTTGCTTTGAAGAGCCTCTTAGACACTTCAAAATGAGCTGTGCGACTCTGCTCACCATACAACTCTTGCAGGTGTGCCAGTATGTCCCTAGCAGTCTTCATATTTTAATGCTGGCATTGTAGTTTATTGGACATGGATGCCATGATATAGCACTTGACTCTGATGTCATCATCCGTCCACTTTTGATGCGTCACACGCTGATCATCAGTAGGACGTGCTGGTAGTCTAGGGATATCATTTTCGAGTTTGTAGCTTAGTTTCTCACAGTTCAAAATAATTTTGAGGTTTCTTAGCCAGTCCTTGTAATTAGTTCCAGTCAATCGGTTGGTCTCAAGAATACGGGTCAGAGGGTTTGAGGCTGACATTATGATCTGCAGAGAGTAAAGATTCTAGTTAGACTTTTGTACTTGATCCTTAATCTGTTCTAAGGTCTTTTAGAACAAATGTACCTCCCACTATTTTTTCGAATCCCTTACACTCCCCTGGTAAGAAAACGGAAGTCCTACGCGACTAGGGTTTCTAGTAGGTACTGCGGTCTCACCAATCTACATGGCACTTCACCTAACAGTTATTGGTGACACATAGATGGATGAGTGTACAACTCTTGTACAATGCTTCTCAAGCATGTTGCAGTGCAACTGGGTCTCTAAGCCATGAAGACCTCACCTAACAGTTATTGGTCTCATTTCTTAGTTAAGTCAGACCCACCGTATAACCGTAGAAATAAAGTCGTCATTGGATCCTCCCCTAACAGTTATTGGTGCCCAACCCCACCTTTTTCCTACAACATCTCATGTCTATAGAGAGGTCCAGCCCCCCGATGCAACTTGCCCACTGTATCCAGCCGAGACAAATCAACATCAGAAATACCTTAGCAGCTCTACTACAGTGGAAGACCTATTGACTTAATATTGGTTAATCAGGTTTTAGTGTTTGCAACTTGAGCTCTTCATAAGAGGTAATCGAACAATTGGCCAGGTAAGCAGGTGGGAGGCTCCCCTTACTCAGAGAGTAAGGTCCTAATTAAGTAATCACCTTTCATGCTTTCCTAGACACCAATTAGATCAGTTAATCTAATATGACTCGCTCATGTTGGTTCACTCTCGACTTGATTGAGGAAGTTTTAATTTAGGTCTCAATTGGGTTTGCTACATCACATGCAAACCTATCTACCCCCCTCTCATTCACATCACATGCAAACGGCACATCACAGGCAGTTATAATCGCAGCATCAAATAAAGTTAAACTTTAAATAGGTGATGATCATGGATTCTAATTAGGTCGTATTACAAGCACATGCACGTCAATCGATCAATTAGTCTTCAACTCTTGAATTGGTTCTAAGCCTCCTTGATTCGATTCTTGATCAACTCTTGATCCCATCGCCATCAACCGCTTAGATTGCCGTTCATCTCATGCCTTGTCTTCAACTTGATCGTTGACGTACATCACATCACAGAAATACAACCAGATGTAAAATAAAAATAATAATAAATTACATCTCCTTTTAGGAGGCACGCAGGCCTCTCAAAACATCAAATAAGATGCATGCAAGCATCTGAAAAATTACATGACATTACAGATCACATCGCAGGTCATTACATTTGATACCAAAAGGGTTTGAATCCTATGATCATCACCACATGCAGCAATTATAATTTTCAGATCTGAAATCTAATTGATTATCTCATGACATAGGTTGCTGATCATGCTAATCATGATTCTAAACTTTGTAATCCCATTAACAATGCAATTAGAATCATCTTTTTATCACATAAAAATCAGCATGCAAAAATCAGCATTCTAGAAAAAATCTGCATGCAGAAAATTTTCAGCATGCATAATCATTTAAATTTCAGATCTAATAAGCCTATTAATAATTAATCCTTATCTTAATCTACGATGCCTAGGCTCTGATACCACTGTTGGGAACCCGCCCATGCTGCAGAAAAATTTCAAAAATTCAGATGCAGCGGAAGAGGCATGCGCGGGATCAACCGTTCATCGCATGAACGTTGTTTAAAAATCGTTCGTAGATAGATAAGGATTAAAAAATTTTAAATAACATTAGAAGATCAGATTTTTACCTTGTGCGGGTAGATGATCACCGCAAACTGATGATCGTGGTTTTGGATGAAGGTTCGCATGAAGCCGTTCAAGTGCCTGGCCTCTACGGGCATCCACACGAAGCAAGAACCGATCAAGCTTCTTTGTCTCCCCGGGGTGCCAGCTCCCTTGCAGAGACAACTTTTAATGGCTGATCACCTCTCTTTCTTTCAACTCTTGAATGTGCTTGAGAGGAGGAAGAAGAAGGATGAAGAAAAGTAAAGGAACAAAACCCCTGTAGCCTTCTTTCTTTTCCTTGTGTTGGAAGGAGGAAGGGAGGATGAAGAGGCCACATTTCTTTTTCTTCCTTTGCTTGCGGCTGAACCAAGGAAAGGGGAGGAGAGGGGGCCACGAATTGGAGAGGGAGAGGGCTTCAATGATGCCCTAGGTCAGCCCCCACGCCTCCTCTTAAATAGCATGTGGAGCTCCTACTTTGTAGGAGCTCCTTGATAAACTTCCAAGAGGGGCGCTGGCCCCTCTTCTCTGCCGCACCAAGCAAGGAAAAGGAGGAGGGGCGTGTGCCCCTCCTTCATGGTTAACCTAATCCTCCTTTAAGGAGGATTAGGAAGGTCACTCATGGTTAGGTCCTAATCTAATTAGGCTTGGACCAAGGGTGAACCATTTAGGGTCCTAACTAATCTAGGTAAGTCCTAATCCAATTAGAACTTAATGAACCATGACTCAATTGAACCCTTCAATCCTAATCCAATTAGGAGTCTTGTTGATTCATTAGATTAATAATTAATTAGGACTTAAGAAATTCTAATCCAATTAGGACTTATTTAATTTTGGTCCTAATCCAATTAGGACTCCGATAGGATTTTCAGTCCTAATCCAATTAGGACTCTAGGAATCCTATTCTAAGTAGGAATTCTAGTCCTACTCCAAATAAGATTTTCAGTCCTAATCTAATTAGGACTCTAGGAATCCTATTCCAAGTAAGAATCCCAGTCCTACTCCAAATAGGATTCCCAGTCCTAATCCAATTAGAACTCTAGAAATCCTATTCCAAGTAGGAATCGTATTTAAGTCTAATTAATTAATTTTCTTTGTTCCTTCTTCAACTGTTTATCAATCGAATTGATTACTTGTGATTCCTAATCATGATTCAACCATCGGATCGGTCAGTGCTTCTAATGTGTGTGACCCCATAGGTTCTATTCTGACTGGTAGTGAGATATAATGTGATCTCTATCACAATACCATTGAAAACTCCTTTTCAATGGGTTGGAACGATTCCAACTCTACTCATCAGGGTTTATCGATCATCGAGATAATCACTATGAGTCCCACCATCCACCAGTGACACCTAGCAGCATGTAGTGGCTACCCAGCAGAATAGAATGATGAACCTCTAGGTGCAGTTATCATGTGATACAGTCCTTCTATCGTGGATCCCTACAAGACGGAGGTCATGGATAACTCGTCAAACCCCTTTGTCTGTCATATGTCAAGATTTATTCGACTTATGTTCGAGAGCGGAGAACTCTTTCTCCATTGTGCAATCTGCCCCGGCCGAGGTCTTACGAACTCAGTCTTATAAATCACATAGAATCTCTCCTTATCTATCAAGGTCGATAGATTCCTTATAGGTGCATACCCTACTCCTACAATGAACCTACTGTAGCCAATCTACACTGCATCGACCCATATGGCTAGAGACCATGTATATGTGCAGTCAAACTACAATAACCTCACTGTGAGTAGCCGAAGCATCGCAGGTCAAAGGACCAGTCACACTACTGCAACATCAAGCAAGTCACTGACGAGTGGATAGACATCCAAGTGACTTCTTGTCTTGGTCACGCTCAGTACCCTTGTTCTCTAACAAGCACCTGCACTATTACTTCAGTGTCTCCATACCGTGGACTCGAGTCTCGTCCATCCATAGGAAAAGCAATATGTGCACTGATCTCATCGGATCGATCACCGTCCTCGTGATGATCCATCGATCATGAGCGTTTAGAAATTAATCACTAATGATACATGGCTCAAATTCTCAACTCTTGAGAATATGCATCATCATCTTATTAATTCCTTGGACGATTCATAGACACAATAACAATATGAATGAAAAAGATGCTTTTCATTTATTCAATAATAAATAATCAAGTACAAAATTATGTCCCTAGAATTAACAATGTGTCAGCCAAATTGGCTTCTAGGGCATACATCTAATACCAGTCCCCCGATGCAACTTGCCCACTGTATCCAGCCAAGACAAATCAATGCCGGAGAGACTTTAGCAGCTCTACTACGGTGGAAGACCGCTAGACTTAATATTGTCGAGGAGATTTAATTTAGATCTCTTTCATTTAATTATCTACATCTCATGCAAATAATTATCTACCCGCTATTCATAAACATAAACATAAACAATAAGGCCTAATCACAAAATAACTAGTGATGACCATGGATCCAAGATGGGGTCATAGTACAAACACATGCACGTCAATTGGTTAGATCGTCTTCAACTCTTGACTCGATCTTGAGCTCCCTTGGTCCAATTGCGATCAACTCCTTGATCCATCTCTAATCAACCCTTGATCTCGATCTGCGCAAATCGTGCTTGTAGAGGCATGCATCGATCAACCATTGACGTGCAAACACATCACAGATTACATCCCAGATAACTTTAAAATAAATAAAATTAAATAATAGTTACAACCCTTTTTCATGAGACACGTAGGTCTCTAATACATCAATATAAGATGCTCGCAGGCATCTGAAAAACTGATTTACATGCCATCACATAACATCACAGAACATCGCAGAACATTTCAGCACATGTAAAGGGTCCATCCATGATCATCACCATACGCATCTCATGCATTAAATATAATTTACAGATCTGAATATTTAACAGATTATGTCATCTCATGAGTTGCTGATCATGCAAGATATGATTCTAAATACTTGTAATCACATTAACAAAGCAATAGAATCATTAATCTAATCACATAAAAATCAGCATGCAGAAAAATCAGCAAGCTGAAAATTCTGCATGTAGGAAAAATTCAGCAAACATAATCTTTAAATTTTCAGATCTATTATGCCTTAATCATTTAATCCTAATCTTAATTTACGAAACCATGGCTCTGATACCACTGTTGGGATCCCTCACATGCCGCAGAAAAATTCTGAACGCAGTGGAAAGGCATGCGCGAGATCCCGTTCATCATATGAACTTATTTTAAAAAACTGATGTTCGTAGATAGATTAGGATTAAATACTTTTTACATGATTAAGAAGATCAGATCTTCACCTTATGCGGGTAGATGATCACCGCAAATCTGATGATCGTGGATTTGTTGGAAGGCTCGCTTGAAGCCGCACATGCGTTCGGCCTCTACGGATATCCACACGAGGCAGAGGACCGATCTAAGTCTTTGAATCTCTCCGGAGTGCTAGCTTCCTTGCAGAGAATACTTTTGATGGCTGAAATCCTCTCTTTTGAATCATCTCATGATTGCGTTGGAGAGGAGGAAGAAAGACTAGAAAGGGAGAACCAGATTCACCCTTTCTTTTTCTTTTATTTTGGTGGAAGAAGGAAGTAAGGGAGAGGGAGAGGATCCGCTGCCTCTCTTTCTTTTTTTTTCTTTTGTGCGGATCAATACCAAGAGGGAAGGGGGCTGCCGTACCTAAGAGGAATTGAAGAGAGAGTAGGGCCCACATGCCCTCCTCTTCCTTTTTAAACAACCCTAGGCGTGGAGCTCCTACAAAATAGGAGCTCACGCACGCCTAGGCCAAGAGGAGGGGTGTACCCTTTTTAAATGGTGACTAGGTGGCTGAAAGTTAAGGATTAATTCCCAAACCGTGGCAGCCCCTATCCTTCTTTTCTTTGGCATATGGAGCTCCTAAAAATAGGAGCTCCATCCTTATCTCAAGAGGGGCATATGCCGCACCAAAATTGAAGCGCCCCTCCTCTTGTGTGCTTCTAATCCTCCTCTAAGGAGGATTAGGTGGTCCCTCAAATTAGAGATCTAATCTAATTAGATCTCTTCCAAATTATGAACCAATTTGGACTTATAAAAGTCCTAATCCAATTAGGACTTAATTGAATCATGACTCAATTGAACTCTTCAATCCTAATCCAATTAGGAGTCATTTTAATTAGATTAAAATTAATTAGGACTCAAAAAATCCTAATCCAATTAGGACTTATTTAATCAGTCCTAATCCAATTAGGACTTTAGAAATCCTACTCCAAGTAGGTCTCTAATTTAATTTGAAGTCCTAATTCAATTAGGACTCTAAGAATCCTACTCGAAGTAGGACTCGTATTTAATATGATCAATTCTAATTAATTAAATCCAATTAATTCAATTAAATTGCAATCCAATTGCAATTATTCCTTCTTCAACTCACTAACTCTTAGTGGGTTTACCAATTATCAATCAAATTGATAATTATAAATTATTTGTGATTCCAAATCACAATTCAACCATCGGATCAGTCAATACCTCTAATGTGTGTGACCCCATAGGTTCTATTCTGTCTGGTAGTAAGATATATTGCGATCTCTATCACAATATCATTGAAAACTCCTTTCAATGGGTTGGAACAATTCCAACTCAACTCACCAGAGATCATCGACCATCAAGATGGTCCCTGTGAGTCTCACCATCCACCAGTGACACCTAGCAGTATGTAGTGGCTACCCAGTAGAATAGAATGATGAACCTCTAGGTGCAGTTATCGTGTGATACAATTCTTCTATCATGGATCCCTACAGAATGGAGGTCATGGATAATCCGTCAAACCCCGTCGTCTGTTATATGTCTAGATTTATTCGACTTAAGTTCGAGAGTGGAAAACTCTTTCTCCACTTTTCATACTGCCCCGGCCGAGGTCTTACGAACTTAGTCTTATAAATCACATAGGATCACTCCTTATCTACCAAGGTCGATAGATTCCATGTAGGTGCATACTCTACTCCTACAGTGAACTTACTGCAGCCAATCTACACCACAAGGACTCATATGGCTAGAGACCATGTATACGTGCAGTCAAACTACAATAACTTCACTGTGAATAGCCGAAGCACCGCAGGTCAAAGGACCAGTCACACTACTGCAACATCAAGCAAGTCACTGACGAGTGGATAGACATCCAAGTGACTTCTTGTTTGGTCACGCTCAGTACCCTTGTTCTCTAACAAGCACTTGCACAATTGCTCCAGTGTCCCTACACTGTGGACTCAAGACTCGTCCATCAAAGAAAGCAATCTGTGCACTAATCTCAGCGGATCGATCACCGTCCTCGTGATGATCCATCGATCAGGAGCAATTCAGGAATTAATCACCAATGACACATGCATCAAATTCTCAACTCTTGAGAATATGCGTCATCATCTTATTAATTCCTTGGGCAATTCATGGACACATAAGAACATGAATGATAAGAATGCCCAACTTAATAAATTCATAATTAGGTCAAGTACAAATTTATGTCCCAGAATATAATAATGCGTCAGCCAAATTGGCTTCTAGGGCATACTTCTAATAGTTGGTTCACCCTCGACTGAGTAGGGAGGTTTCGATTTAGGTCTCACTCGATTGCGTATTTGAAAGTGAATCCTAGGTTCTTCGGTGTTAAGCATGCTGATTTTTTTTTTTTGAAAACCATGGCTGAACCTGATCGGGTTGCCTACGTACCCCTTCATAAGGGGGATCAAGCCATACGTAGTTCTTTTTAAGTTTCAAAAATGCAGCGGAAAAATCAAATCAAATAATTTAATTCATGCATGCTTATAAGATCAAATCTAGAAATCAGCACCTTAAGAACACATAGGATTATGCCGGAATCGTTTAAACAATTATGCTAAAACTTTCATGCATGATTAACTATCAGATCTGAAACTTAAAAACTCTATTCCAATTAATCTCCGAATATCCATTGAATGGATTCTGGAGATATCTTCGTGAGGAGCCCCAAAAGAGGGTAAAACCTCGGAGAATCAGACCTAGATCTTGATACCATAATAAATGATTAATGCTAGATTAATACCTTTTATGATGGATGAAAGTTATGGATCTGATCCTTGACTTCACAGCCACATACACGAATGGCCTCTACGAGAAGTACACGCGAAGTTCCTGAAGAGATCCAATCCTGCGGAAGTGCTAGCTTGCGCAGAATTTCTTGAGGCTGAAATTTGATCTTCCCAATGCTATCAACTTTTGAACCGCCTTCTTGGAAGAACTAGGAGAAAAGGTTTGGAGGGATTGAAGAGGACTTAGATCTGATCCAAAGACTCTTATCAGGGACCCCTAAAACTGATGGCGCGATGGACTTAGAGGAGGAAGAAGTCAGCTAGATTGAATGCAGAATTTTTTCATGCATGAACTGGGGTTCCTCTCTTTTCTTTTCCCCTTTTTCTTCTTGTTTTTCTCTCTTTTTTCCTTGAATTCGACCACCAGCTGATGGAGGTCCTTTTAATGTTGCTCTCCTACCTAACTTCATGCCAACCATTCCATATTTGTGGAGGATTTTGTGGGATTTTGAATTTTGAATTCAAAATTCAAGTTCATGTGCCATTACATGATGAAGCTTGATCTAATCTAAACCATTCATCATGTTGCCACTTCCCTCTTTCAATTTCGAAATTCCCATGCCCCCAAACAGATTAGAGGGTCACGTGGTGATTTTGTGATGATTAAATTTGAAATTCAACCTTAATTAGAAGTGAGATAAAGATAATGATGACATATGCCATGAAGAGAGAGAATTTGATCTTATCCAATTCTTTTCATGAATTTATCTCTCCATTTCGACCCATCTAATGTTGAAAGAGGTCTCTGATGTTGCCAAGTGTCCCATGGCACCATTAAATAAATTAAATTAATTTTTAATCATATTAAAAATTAATTTATGGTGCCATGCATGGATATGTGACAAGTGGATTTCAAGATCCGAACAGTTTCAGATCAAACCCATTTAATTTAATTAAATCCTAACAATTAGAATGATCCAATTACCATGGGTTGAACCTAATCCAATTAGGTCAATCCCTAATTAAGCACAAATTTAATCTAATTTAATTTGGTCAACCTAAGTCCTCTTGATTCAGACCTAATCCAATCAGGTCAAAAATCCTGATTGAGCCCAGAATTGAATCTAATTCAATTTGGCTCATCCTTAGTCTAATTACTCAATCCAATTGAGTTCATTAGCAATCTAATTACTAATTAATCCTCCAATAATTACTTTAATTATTTTATAAGATAATTTGCCAATCGAATTGACCAAATTATCCCTGAATGATTCTTAATCATTCATCAGCCTTCTTGATCAATCAGGAATCTTCTATGCGTGTGACCTCATAGGTTCGAACCTAAGCCGGTAGTATAGGAACGACTTCCTACACTAATCGATGTGACCATCTAGCAATGGTACCCGACGTCCAGATAGGCTGAATATATGCGAAGCAAATATTCTGAAACCCTGAACTATGGTTACTGTATAATTCAATCCCTTTGACTCCTAATGCCAGGATGACTTAGAGCTCACTGTCAACCCTATAATTAGTACATCCATTATGCGATTAACTTTAGATATCCCGTGACTTCTCACTGGGATTACCCTGGCCAAGGTTTTGCTAAATTAATCACAAGACATTATCTCCTATTTTCAGGAGGGATCAATTCCATCTCGATTCACAACTGACTACGCAAGTACTTGACCGCACCCAGTGACCTTCCGTCACTGAATTAGAAATCCAGACAGTCCGGTACCAAAGTACAGTGAGTTGCTTGCTAGTCACAAGTTGCGGTCTCAGGTCAGAGGGCCAAACTTATACCCATATCCACTCGGAACATCTCTTGACAGTAGAACGTTCCAGAATTGGTCATGTTCAGTGAAATGTACTCCTACACTTCACGTGTGTGGCACACCAGTGTCTCCACACTCCTTGGTTAAGAGGACAACCAACGTATATATATCACACAACGACCTAATCTCGATAATGCTGTCGTCCCTGTAACAACATATCATTTGGTCGCGAACTAGTTTAAGGACTCGAAGATAAATCCTCCTTTATCATTAATAAGTCCAAAGGACTTCATCATATAAGAGTCCATTTGAAGATGTAAAATGATGAATAATGCCAAAAAATACTTTATTGATTTGTCAATTCATTTACAAAATTCAATCATCAACATGCTGACGATTGATATTTAGGATACAATTTCCAACAGTATTCACATCTCATGCAAATATAAATCTACCCGCATAAACATAAGCATTAAACATCCAGGCATTTATCAAAAATAAAATTAAATGGTGATGATCATGGATCCAGGATGGGGTCATTTTACAAGTACAAGCACGTCAATTGGTTTGATCGTCTTCAACTCTTGACTCGATCTTGATCCCTTAGGTCTAATTGTGATCAACTCCTTGATCCATCTTCAATCAACCCTTGATCTCGATCCGCGCATGTTGAGCTTGTTGATGTACATATCGATCAACCATCGACGTGCAACACACATCACAGAATACATCCCAGATTGCTTTAAAAATTAAATAAAAAATAAAAATAAAATTACAACCCTTTTCATGAGACACGCAGGTCTCTAATACATGAATTTAAGATGCATGCAGGCATCTAAAAAATTAAAATTACATGCATCACAGAACATCGCAGAATATTTCAGCACATTCAAAGGGTCCATCCATGATCATCACCATACGCATCACATGCATAAAAATTATTTTCAGATCTGTAATTTAATTGATTATTCCATCTCATGACTTGCTGATCATGCTAGATTTGACTCTAAATATTTGTAATCATATTATCAAAGCATTAGAAATATTAATCTAAGCATCTAAAAAATTAGTATGCAGAAAAATCAGCAAGCTGAAAATTCTGCATACATAAATTTTAGCAAGCATAATCCCTTAAATTTCAGATCTAGGATACCTTAAAAAATTTAATTCTAATCTTAATCTACATAACCATGGCTCTGATACCACTGTTAGCATCCCTCATATGCCATGAAAATTTTAAAATAATTTTCAGATTGCAGCGGAAAAACATATGCGGGATCCGTTCATCGTATGAACGTATTTTAAAACCTTTCGTTTGTAGATAGATTAGAATTAAATTACTTTAAACCATTTTAAAATCATTAAGAAGATCAGATCTTCACCTTGTGTGGATAGATGGTCTCCGCAAATCTGATTTACGTGGTATTTGATCAAGGCTCAGTGGAAGCCGCACACGCATCCGGCCTCTACGGGTATCCACACAAAGTACTGACTCGATCGAAGCCTTTGGATCTCACCGGGGTGCTAGCTCCCTTGCAGAGATGGCTATGGATGGCTGATATCCTCCCTTTACTATCAGCTCTTGAATGCCAAAAGGGAGGAGGTATAAGAAGGATGGATCAAGGAACAAAAATAAAGCCCTTGCAGCCTTTTTCTTTTCTCATGCGCTAGACCCAAGGAAGAGGAAGAAGAAGGTGCCACCACCCTTTCTTTTTCTCCCTTTTCTCTTGCGGCTGGAAGGAGGAATGAAGGGAAGAGAGGTGCTGCTGAAATGCCCAGGAAAAACATAAAAAATGCTGGCCGAAATCACCTCTCCCTTTTGAAATGCAAAGGGATAAAGATGAGCTCCTATTTTTTAGGAGCTCATCCTTATCTCTATTTCATGCCACCTAGGAGGGGCGTGCCCCCCTGCTTTTTCTCCCACGCATGGCTCAAAGAGAGGGGCATATTCCCCTCCCTCTTATCCATTTAAATCTGCCACTTAATCAAATTAATGGGTGATTTAATTTGGGTCTAGTGCATGAATCCAATTCTAGTCAAAATAGGACTTGTATGAACCCATTTCAATTTCCTCCTAATCCTAATCTAATTAGGATTTAATTGAACCATGACTCTATTGAACTCTTCAATCCTAATCCAATTAGGAGTCATTTAATTAATTAGATTAAAATTAAAATTAATTAGGACTTGAGAAAATCCCAATCTAATTAGGACTTGTTCAAATTTCAGCCCTAAGACAATTAGGACTTTAGAAATTCTATTCCAAGTAGGACTCTAATTTAATTTGAAATCCTAATCCAATTAGGACTTCATGAATCCCATTCCAAGTAGGATTCATAATCAAGTCCATTTAATTAAATCCAATTAATTAAATTAAATTGCAATCCGATTGCAATTATTCCTTCTTCTAACCACTAACTCTTAGCGGGTTAATCATTTATCAATCTAATTGATCACATGTGATTCTTAATCACAATTCAACCATCGGATCGGTCAATACTTCTAATGTGTGTGACCCCGTAGGTTCTATTCTGACTGGTAGTGAGAAATATTGCAATCTCTATAACAATATTATTGAAAACTCCTTTCAATGGGTTGAAACAATTCCAACTCAACTCACCAGGGATTATCGACCATCGAGATGATCCCTGTGAGTCTCACCATCCACCAGTGACACCTAGCAGTATGTAGTGGCTACCTAGCATAATAGAATGATGAACCTCTAGGTGCAGTTATCGTATGATACAGTCCTTCTATCGTGGATCCCTACAGACCGGAGGTCATGGATAACTTGTCAAACCCCGTCGTCTGTCATATATCTAGATTTATTCGACTTGAGTTTGAGAGTAGAAAACTCTTTTTCACTATATATTCTGCCCTGGCCAAGGTCTTAGAACTCAGTCTAATAAACCACATAGGATCACTCCTCATCTATCAAGGTTGATAGATTATGTTGCTGGTGGTCCAAACCGAGAACGATTGGCACAGCGGTGTGAACGGGGTTCCCTTTGAGTTGCTTTGGTTGCGCTCCGCCCTCCGCCCTCCGCCGTGAAACCTGCAAGCAAGCCTCGCACCACCACCGGGGTAGTGGGGGCCCTCCGACGATCAAGTCAGAGGAGATCGAAGGAGAAGGAGAAGGAGAAGGTAGCAGGTGAGATGATACTCTGGAAGATATATCTTACCCTCCCCCTTCCCCCCCAGCCTCATATATATCAGGCTGGGGGGTTTTTTCGGGGATTCGTCATCGTGTGGCACGATGGGGCTGCCACTGACATGGCCGTTACAGGGCGTCGTGGGGCAGCGCTGGGTACAGCCATGGCAGGGCATAGTGGAGCTCCGCTTTGTACGGCTGTTACAGGGGATCGTGGGGCAGCGCCGGATACGGTCGTTGCAGGGAGTAGTGGAGCAGGGGGCCGCGGCGTGCCTCAGAGGAACAGTCTGTTGTTGTCGAGAGATTGCCGACTCGGGGTCGGATTGCTGGATCAAGGGGCAGCCGACTCGGGGTCAGGCTGCGGAGCCGAAGATATCCGACCCGAGGTCGGATTGCTGGATCAAGGGGCAGCCGACTCGGGGTCGGGCTGCGGAGCCGAAGATGTCCGACCCGAGGTCGGATTGCTGGATCAAGGGGCAGCCGACTCGGGGTCGGGCTGCGGAGCCGAAGATATCCGACCCGAGGTCGGATTGCTGGATCAAGGGGCAGCCGTAGTCTTCCTGGGCGCGCGTGCCGGTCACGTGGGGCATGGTGGCTAAGTTCCCCCGTAACAGTAGCCCCCCACTCCCGAGCCTGGAACCAGGAGGGGAACGGGTGAAGGGAGTGATGCTTCGAGATTGCCGCCATCCCTCGGAAAGGCGCGCGCGCTCCGAGCTTCCCGCCTTCTTTATGGCGTATGGCAGTTGTCGCTGATCTGGCGGTCTGCGGATTTCGGCGGACATCCTTCCTTAATGGCGTCGATTCGCCTTTGGGGCGCGAACAAACTTTCGGCAGCCAGGCGTCCTCTGGCGTCACCGAGGCGTCACCCGCCTTTCCGCCTATTTAACCGGGGGCCCTCCCCCGTCCGCCTTTCTCTTCACAGGCATCTTCAAGTTTCTCCCTTGTGCCGCTGCCGTTGCCGCCGAACTGTTCGTTCGCTCCTCCTTTGACGCTCTCGGAGCCATTCTTCCTTCCTTTCCGGTGAGTTGCCCCACTCTTCAATTTAGGGCTCTCCGTACTTTCTCCTTTCGTGTTAGTGTACTCCAGTCGTTCCGGTGCCTTCCCCCCTCTTGACCCCGTCCTGACCGTAGGTTCACTGGCCATTAGGGATGGACGAAGTAAGGGCGGACCGCATTCAGTCGGAGCTGGTCCCTGAAGACCTAGATAGGTTCGTGGCCCGGTACCACCTTCCCGAAGCCTGCAACATTACGCTCCCGGGGCCTGAGGAGAGGATGTCCCATCCTCCTCCAGGGAAGGTCGCCATCAATGAGGACATCCTTCGGGCTGGGTTCCGCTTTCCCCCCTCGGACTTAGTCGTGCAGGTGCTTCGGGGTTTAAGAGTGGCGCCGACGCAACTGGTGCCGAACTCATGGCGCACCCTGACGGCCTTCCAGGCTCTCTGCCGCATGCATGAGGTTCCCGCCACCCTGAATGTCTTTTGGGAATGCTACGGCCTGAACGGCCACCCCCGGGACAGAGGGTGGTGGTGCTTCGCGGCGCGGCGAGGGTGCGGCCTCGTCAAGGATGCTCCTTCCTCCATTCACGGCTGGAAGGAGCGTTTCTTTTTCATTGACGTAGATCCCTCTTGGGGAATTGGGACAACCTGGGAGACGCCGATGAAGTCCCCGATCGGCTTATCGAGGTTGTCGAGGGAGGAGTCCGATGGCGTTGCCGTCTTGAGGGGGCTGGTTGCCGAGGGCCGGCTTCCCCCGGTGGCCCGCCTTATTTCCGAGGATGCCTTGGTGAACGTCGGTCTGAGCTCGGTCCCCGCCGACCGTGAGCCCGCCACCACTTCTTTTTTAGCTCTTTTCTCCTCTTTCGTTTCTTCTTTCCATCAGTTTCTCAGTCTCCGACCATCTCGTCCTTTTTGCAGAAATCGACGACGTCATGCGGTCGGACAAGGCGATGGCTGTCAGTAGGGCGTCCCTACTGGAAGCGGTCCGGAGGAAGAAACGGACTCCTCCGAGCGGGGTCCCACCGTCGAAGAAGTCCCGCCAGCAGGCGACTCCGACGCCGACAGACGGGTCCGGACCCACCGATCAGGGGGACGCCGCGGGCTCGGACCGACAGTTGACGCCGTATCAGCCCTCCGGCGATGAGACTACCGCTTTTCCGGAGGCGTCACCCGGGCGCGCCCGAGACGGCCGGGTCGGACGCGATCGGTCCCCCGCCCGGCCTTCGACTCGGTCGGCTTCGGATGATACGAGAAGGAGCGCGCCGAGGCCCCGGCCGAGCGGGACCCTGTCGATTTCTGGAGCGGCCCACACCCCGAGCACGGTCAGCATGACTCTCCCCCAAGCAATGAGTAAGGGTAAGGCCGCAGAACCACCGTCCGGCTCCGGGGCGAAGTCGGGGTCAGCCTTCACTTTCGCCGGCGCCCGAAACCTCATCGAGACGGTGCTGCTGGAGAGTGACCGTAGGCGGGTCCGGCAGATGGGGGATCCCTGACGTCGGAGCTGCCAGCTGCGTCTGTCTCATGTCGGTGAGTGTTCTTCTGGCCGCTTTCGTCATTTATAGGCTCTATTGATCCCCGCCTGACGCCCTCATTTTTCTTATCTCTTAGCTCGCCCAGTACATGATCCGTCTGGAGGAGAGCCACGAGGAACAGGCGAGGCTTCTGGCGAGGGCCGAGAGCCGACTGAAAGCTGTAGAGGAGGGAGGCAAGGCTGCGGCGGGGAGGACGACCAGGGACCTCGAGACGAGGCTCCAGGTGGCCGAAGAGCGGGTACTCGGCTTCGCCGCCCTCGAGAGGCAACTGTTGGAGACTCAGGAGCAACTCAAGGTTGCCTCGGGTCTCGAAGGCGAGATCAGAAAGGCGGAGGAGCGGGCCGAAGAGCAGTCCCGAAAGGCTGCCGACTTCCGGGAGAGGTGGGAGAAGGCCCAGCAGTCAGCCGACAACGCCCGCAACCGAGCCCGATCTCTTGAAGCCAAGCTGGCCGAATTGGAATCGGCCTTGGAGGAGTCCCGCGCGAGCAACCAGGAGCTTCATTCGCGCCTGGAGGAGGCTGAGGCTGCTCGCGTTGCTGCCGAGGCGAAGCACATGGAGGCTCGGGCCGATCTGCTGAGGGTCTCCTCCGAGGCGGACGACCGGATTGTGGCGAAGGTCATGGAGGCGAAAGCTCAGATTACGGAGCGAGCGGAGGCGGCGCTGGCCGAGAAGAGCGCGGAAATCGGGCGTCAGGCGGTACAGGCCTATCGTCAGTCCGCCGAGTTCATCCGTGACATGTCGGACGCGGGATCCGACTCCTTTGTCTTAGGCTTCGATGAAGGCCTGGCGAGGGTGTCCGCTAGATACCCCAAAATTGACCTGAGTGGGGTCTCCCTCCTCGACTCCCCTTCGATGCCATTGCCTGCTGATTCTCCAACTGTCTCCCTACCCCTTGCGGGTGTGCTCGCCGTTCCCGACCCAGGGGTTCCTCCAAGCTGACCCTCTGTACTTTTCTTTGTTCTTTTCTTTGTATGTTGGCGTTTTGCCATGTTGTATGGGTCTCGGCCCTGGTGCAACGAAAGTTAATGCAAACAGAGTGTTTTCTCATTTCACTTTCATCCTTCCTCTTTTTAACTCTCGGTAGCGCCTCGCCGACTCCTGACTCTTGAAGTTCCTCCGGTGCTAGGCCAGGCATCCGAGGGTTAGGCCTCAGGAAATTCATCCGGCGCTAGGCCAGGCATCCGAGGGTTAGGCCTCAGGAAATTCTTCCGGCGCTAAGCCAGGCATCCGAGGGTTAGGCCTTAGGAAATTCTTCCGGCGCTAGGCCAGGCATCCGAGGGTTAGGCCTCAGGAAATTCATCCGGCGCTAGGCCAGGCATCCGAGGGTTAGGCCTCAGGAAATTCTTCCGGCGCTAGGCCAGGCATCCGAGGGTTAGGCCTCAGGAAATTCATCCGGCGCTAGGCCAGGCATCCGAGGGTTAGGCCTCAGGAAATTCTTCTGGCGCTAGGCCAGGCATTCGAGGGTTAGGCCTCAGGAAATTCTTCCGGCGCTAGGCCAGGCATCCGAGGGTTAGGCCTCAGGAAATTCATCCGGCGCTAGGCCAGGCATCCGAGGATTAGGCCTCAGGAAATTCTTCCGGCACTAGGCCAGGCATCCGAGGATTAGGCCTCAGGAAATTCTTCCGGTGCTAGGCCAGGCATCCGAGGGTTAGGCCTCAGGAAATTCTTCCGGCGCTAGGCCAGGCATCCGAGGGTTAGGCCTCAGGAAATTCCGCTCGTTGGTCGGCCAAGGCTGGCGCAAGCCGAGGCGACCGGTCGGGGCTTCAGGCTAGTCTGCCCCCGGGATGGTCATCGGGTTAGCCTGGCATCCGAGGGCCGAGCCTCGGGGAATTCCGCTCATTGGTCGGCCAAGGCTGGCGCAAGCCGAGGCGACCGGTCGGGGCTTCAGGCTAGTCTGCTCCCGGGATGATCATCGGGTTAGCCTGGCATCCGAGGGCCGAGCCTCGGGAAATTCCGCTCGTTGGTCGACCAAGGCTGGCGCAAGCCGAGGCGACCGGTCGGGGCTTCAGGCTAGTCTGCTCCCGGGATGATCATCGGGTTAGCCTGGCATCCGAGGGCCGAGCCTCGAGAAATTCCGCTCGTTGGTCGGCCAAGGCTGGCGCAAGCCGAGGCGACCGGTCGGGGCTTCAGGCTAGTCTGCTCCCGGGATGATCATCGGGTTAGCCAGGCATCCGAGGGCCGAGCCTCGGGAAATTCCGCTCGTTGGTCGGCCAAGGCTGGCGCAAGCCGAGGCGACCGGTCGGGGCTTCAGGCTAGTCTGCTCCCGGGATGATCATCGGGTTAGCCTGGCATCCGAGGGCTGAGCCTCGGGAAATTCCGCTCGTTGGTCGGCCAAGGCTGGCGCAAGCCGAGGCGACCGGTCGGGGCTTCAGGCTAGTCTGCTCCCGGGATGATCATCGGGTTAGCCTGGCATCCGAGGGCTGAGCCTCGGGAAATTCTGCTCGTTGGTCGGCCAAGGCTGGCGCAAGCCGAGGCGACCGGTCGGGGCTTCAGGCTAGTCTGCTCCCGGGATGATCATCGGGTTAGCCTGGCATCCGAGGGCTGAGCCTCGGGAAATTCCGCTCGTTGGTCGGCCAAGGCTGGCGCAAGCCGAGGCGACCGGTCGGGGCTTCAGGCTAGTCTGCTCCCGGAATGATCATCGGGTTAGCCTGGCATCCGAGGGCCGAGCCTCGGAAAATTCCGCTCGTTGGTCGGCCAAGGCTGGCGCAAGCCGAGGTGACCGGTCGGGGCTTCAGGCTAGTCTGCTCCCGGGATGATCATCGGGTTAGCCTGGCATCCGAGGGCTGAGCCTCGGAAAATTCCGCTCGTTGGTCGGCCAAGGCTGGCGCAAGCCGAGGCGACCGGTCGGGGCTTCAGGCTAGTCTGCTCCCGGGATGATCATCGGGTTAGCCTGGCATCCGAGGGCCGAGCCTCGGAAAATTCCGCTCGTTGGTCGGCCAAGGCTGGCGCAAGCCGAGGCGACCGGTCGGGGCTTCAGGCTAGTCTGCTCCCGGAATGATCATCGGGTTAGCCTGGCATCCGAGGGCTGAGCCTCGGAAAATTCTGCTCGTTGGTCGGCCAAGGCTGGCGCAAGCCGAGGCGACCGGTCGGGGCTTCAGGCTAGTCTGCTCCCGGGATGATCATCGGGTTAGCCTGGCATCCGAGGGCTGAGCCTCGGGAAATTCCGCTCGTTGGTCGGCCAAGGCTGGCGCAAGCCGAGGCGACCGGTCGGGGCTTCAAGCTAGTCTGCTCCCGGGATGATCATCGGGTTAGCCTGGCATCCGAGGGCCGAGCCTCGGAAAATTCCGCTCGTTGGTCGGCCAAGGCTGGCGCAAGCCGAGGTGACCGGTCGGGGCTTCAGGCTAGTCTGCTCCCGGGATGATCATCGGGTTAGCCTGGCATCCGAGGGCTGAGCCTCGGGAAATTCCGCTCGTTGGTCGGCCAAGGCTGGCGCAAGCCGAGGCGACCGGTCGGGGCTTCAGGCTAGTCTGCTCCCGGGATGATCATCGGATTAGCCTGGTATCCGAGGGCTGAGCCTCGGAAAATTCCGCTCGTTGGTCGGCCAAGGCTGGCGCAAGCCGAGGCGACCGGTCGGGGCTTCAGGCTAGTCTGCTCCCGGGATGATCATCGGGTTAGCCTGGCATCCGAGGGCTGAGCCTCGGGAAATTCCGCTCGTTGGTCGGCCAAGGCTGGCGCAAGCCGAGGCGACCGGTCGGGGCTTCAGGCTAGTCTGCTCCCGGGATGATCATCGGGTTAGCCTGGCATCCGAGGGCCGAGCCTCGGGAAATTCCGCTCGTTGGTCGGCCAAGGCTGGCGCAAGCCGAGGTGACCGGTCGGGGCTTCAGGCTAGTCTGCTCCCGGGATGATCATCGGGTTAGCCTGGCATCCGAGGGCCGGGCCTCGGAAAATTCCGCTCGTTGGCCACGCGCCTGTCGCTTGCCGCTCGACGGGATTTCTCCGTGGCCAGCTACGATCGTGTTTCTCCTATTCTCCAAGCGTCGCCTGGGGAACACCAGAAGGGTATTAAATGCTAATTGAGGCGTTACCTGGGAAATCGGATCGCCAGTTGCTGCTTGCAAGGAGTGTCAGTTAAGCGGCCGCGATACGCGCGCTCTTCGAGGCGGATGCGGCCTGGGCGCGAGCGGAGATACGTGGGCCGTGGGATACACACCGCCCGGAGTGTCCTGCATGAAGAATGCAATTAAGGAGAACGACGCTTAGGAGATCGTGGGAGGATATGCCTCGAGAGCTGGAACGGCTCCGGATTCGGTGCGCCCGCCTTTATTGGAGCCACCCGCATCGGAACGACCGGGGGGCCACAGTTTGGCTATAAATATAAGTGCAGGTGCGGTAGAGCCTCCCAAGCCGGAGCTATTCGGGTTGCCATGGATCGTGGACCTCCTCTCCGGCGTGTGGCTGGGAAACCCCTGCCGGAGGAACGGGAGGCGCGCCCCTCGCGACTTCCGCCAACTAGCCGTTTCATCTGGGATCAACAAGGAGGTTCTCCCCGGCGGAACTCCGCTCTAGGCGTTTCATCCGGGATCACATCCCCCCTCCTTTGAGCCCCGCCTCTCGATTGAGCTCTGCGCCAGACGCTTCATCCGGGATCGCGCCTCCTCGCGCTCTTCTCCCTTGTATTCCTTCCCTCCCCTTCTCCTGGGGAGGACCGGAATATCTCTTGGAGGTGGCGTTCCTCTGGAGGCAGCGGGAACTTCTTCTGCGGCGGCTCCTCATCTTTTTCGTGAGGCGTCGATGGCGCCTCCGGGGGGAAGCACCCACGCCCGGTGGGATTGCAGTTGCTTCGGATGGAGGGTTCGGGATCCCAGATCTTCAGCTCCACGGAGTCTCCACCTCTTCCTTGTTTTCTTTACTCCCCAATTCCCCTCTGGGAATTCTTTGTAATCACACGAACACACCGTTGTAACCAGGAATTATTGAAATGAAAAGAATTGTACATTTTTCGAACTGTCTTCCTGGCTTTGTCGTTCTACTGGTAATACGCCCGCAGGTTAGCGGAATTCTAGCTCCTCAGAATTTCTCGACCATCTAGGGCCTCCAACTGATAGGAGCCAGGTCGGTTTACCCAGCGAACCCTATACGGGCCTTCCCAATTTGGCGCCAGCTTTCCACCTTCCGCGGGTTGAGATGCTTTGGCTCGCCTTAGCACCAGATCTCCGATTCTGAAAAGTTTCGGTCGGACCTTGGAGTTATAATATCGGGCCACCCTCCGCTGATACATCGCCATCCGAACCTGCGCCATTTCTCTTGCTTCTTCCAAGAGGTCCAGGTTCCCTCAGAGTTGCTCCGAATTGGCCTCGGGTCGGTGCGCGGCCACCCGGGGCGAGGGGAGTCCGAGCTCCACGGGAACAACCGCTTCCGTGCCATAGGTTAGGCTGAAAGGTGTCTCCCCGGTAGGGGTTCGATGCGTGGTCCGATACGCCCAAAGGACATTCTCGAGTTCTTCGACCCAAGCTTGCCCCGTCTGACCGATTCGCGCCTTAATTCCTTGGAGGATTGTCCGATTTGTGACCTCGGCCTCACCGTTGGTTTGGGGATGCGACACAGATGTGAACCGATGCCCGATCCCGAACTCCTCGCAGAAATCACGGAAATGCTTGTTGTCGAACTGTCGACCATTATCCGAGATGAGGACTCGGGGTACCCCAAATCGGACAATGATGTTTTTCTTCACGAACTTCCGGACTTGCGCCTCTGTGATAGTGGCCAGCGGCTCTGCCTCCACCCACTTGGTGAAGTAGTCGATTGCAACAATCAAGAATTTCCGCTGGGCTGAAGCGACGGGGAATGGTCCGAGGATATCCATTCCCCACTGTGCGAAGGGCCAGGGTGCGGTGATTGGTGCCAAGGGGACAGAAGGGACTCTCTGGATGTTGGCGTGGCGCTGGCAGGCGTCGCATTTCCGTACATGATCCTTTGAGTCCTCCAACAAGGTAGGCCAATAATAGCCTTGCCTCATGATCTTGTGCGCCAAGGACCTAGCCCCCAAGTGCGATCCGCAAACGCCCTCGTGGACTTCGCCGAGGACGTAGGCCGCCTCCGAGGGGCGGAGGCACCTTAAGAGGGGGGCGGTAAACGAGGTCCGATACAGCCTCCCTTCATAGAGTACGTAGTGGGCGGACTTCTCGACAAGTCGCCGAGCTTGATCTTCGTCTTCAGGGAGGATCCCTTCGGCGAGGTAGGCGACGAGCGGGTCCATCCAAGACGGCTCCGGATCAATCGCCATCACCGCTCCAGCCTCGCCGATGCTCGGGGCCTCCAGGGTCTCCAGGTAGATTGCCCTCGACAAGTTGTGCGCCTCTGCGCTCACCAAGCGGGACAACCTGTCGGCCCTAGCATTTTCGCTTCTGGGGACCTGCTGGATGTCGACACTGCCGAGATCGGAAATGAGTGCTTGCACCTTCCGAACATAGTTCTGCATGGTCGGGCTCCGGGCCTCGAACTCCCCACGGACCTGCCCGACCACCAGCTGGGAGTCGGTGAAGACCTTCAAACGCCGGATGCCGAGCTCCCTGGTGAGTTTGAGTCCCGTGACTAGGGCCTCGTACTCCGCCTCGTTGTTGGTCACTGGAAATCCAAATCTCAAGGCATACTCGGCTATCACTCCATCAGGACTGGTAAGGACCAGCCCGGCTCCTCCACCCTCGGGGTTCGACGACCCATCGATGTGAAGCGTCCAGGTCGGGAGGTCGAGGCTGGGCGTTTCCGGCGGTCTAGGTTCCGCCTCCTGCACCGTGCACTCAGCGAGGAAATCCGCGAGCACCTGGGCCTTGATGGCGGGTCGAGGCTGGTAGCGGATGTCGAACTCACCGAGTTCTATTGCCCACTTCACCAGCCGTCCCGCATTCCCAGGGTTGCTGAGGATCTGTCGTAGTGGTTGATCAGTTAAGAGGGTGACAGAATGGGCCTGGAAATAGGGGCGGAGTCTCCTGGTCGCGGTCAGCAGCGCGAAGGCGATCTTCTCAGCCTTCGTATACCGCGTCTCGGCATCCCGTAGGACCCGGCTGATGTAGTACACGAGCTTCTGGAGCTTTGCCTCTTTCCGAACCAGCACCGCACTGACCGCGGTTGGGGAGACCGCCAGATAGAGGTAGAGCATCTCCCCTTCTTGCGGCTTGGACAGTAGGGGAGGAGACGCCAGGTATTCCTTGAGCTGGTCGAATGCTGCTTGACATTCGGCCGTCCAGAGGAAGTCTTTCGGGCGTTTTAACACCTTGAAGAATGGTTGGCAGCGTTCGGCCGATTTTGCCACAAATCGTCCAAGCGCGGCGACCCTTCCAGCGAGCTCCTGAACCTCCTTTACTTTGGTCAGAGGGGACATACCTTGGATGGCCTTGATTTTGTCCGGGTTGGCTTCGATACCCCGCTGGTTGACAATGAAACCGAGGAACCTCCCGGCCGAAGCGCCGAAGGCGCACTTCCCTGGGTTCAGCTTCATGCGAAACTTCCGCAAGGTGGTGAAAGTCTCCTCCAAATCCGCGATGTGCTGGTCTGCATGGCGGCCCTTCACCAGCATATCGTCCACGTACACCTCCATGTTCCGGCCGATTTGCTCTTTGAAGATTTTGTTGACGAGGCGCTGGTAAGTGGCGCCAGCATTCTTCAGACCGAAGGGCATTACCTTGTAGCAGTACAGCCCCCGGTCTGTTATAAAGGCAGTTTTTGAAGGGAAAATATCCAGCAAAATTCGATAAAATCGGATGCCAGGTCAGAAAATCAGTTTTAAAATTTTATCTATTTATTTATAACAGGTATAAATAAATAACATAACTATATTATGTTTACCATACCTCGATCCCGCAGCGGAAGATGGTCAAGGTACTCAGGAACAGAATCTGGTACAGGGCCAAGTGCTGGATCAGATACTGGATTAGATGCTAGATCTGGTACTGGATCGGAAACTGGATCTGGAACTGGATCTGGTGCCGGATCTGGTACTGATGGATCTGGTGCTATGCAAGGCCCAGATGTACGAACCCTCTACTTCACACGCACGCCAAGAAATGCAGGAAGGTAGGATGATGTCTGTATAGTGCAAAAACCCTTTTGCAAATAAGCTCCTGGAAGAAAAGAATTTCAAAAATTCTTTCTTCCTTTTTTTTTTTTCCCGTTTCCTTTTCCTCTTTCTTCCCGTTTCCTTTTCCTCTCCTTTCAAGCTACTCAAAAGATCACGAATCTCCCCTCCCCAGATCAAATCTCTAGCAAAGAATGAAGAGAACCCCAGCCTATTTATAGGCAAAGAAAAGGCTGAACCAGGGAAGAGAAAACGGCAAAAAGGAAGAGTGAACGCCAAACGTTTCATGATTTTATTGAATTTTTTGAACCGTTTGATTTCAATTAAATCAGTCCTATGTTAAAGAGGTTTCAAAACCGAAGAGACACGTCTCTTCGGATCTTCAAATGGTTGCAGGATGAGGAAGATCAAGCGGTCAATTGAAGTGTTTCGAAGAAGGGAAAAAAACGTGGTTCACGGGAGAACGATTCAGCAGAAAAAGTGGTTCACGGCTGATGTGGACCGAAGAAAAAACACAGGAAAGAGTCAATTAAATAGAGGGGCAAACTTGTAAATGGGTTAATTCAAATGGGCTGAATCAAATGGGCTTGGGTCCATCATTGGTTCTAAACCAAATTGAAGACCAATTTGAAAGATTTTGGATCCGGAAAAATTCCACATGAATCTGATTCATGTGAACTCCAATTAGTTCAATTTTCGGATCAATCCAAGTCACACTTGGACTAGAATAAATATGGAATAAATTCTAATAAAATCATCATGAAGCCCAATTACATTCATTTGAATCCAATTCAAAAACAAACTCAACAAATGAGTCCAAATCAATTTCAATTACATTAATTGAAACTTGATTAAGCCAGAATACAGACATAATTAAATACACATCCATGAAATTCAGTATGTACCTCATGTTCAGTGCTAGCTGAACATAGACAAAATCAAATCTCAAATGATCCACAATTTAATTCTCAATTAAATTGGATCAAGTCCTTCCTACTTAACTTGACTTATGTGCGTGACTCCGATAGGTTCGAACACTAAGCCGGTAGTACATGGACTACTCCATACACTAATCGAGGTGACCATCTAGCAATGATACCCGACGTCCGGATAGGTCGAATATGCAAAGCAACATTCAAGAACCTAGACGTATGGTTGTTGCATAATTCATCCCTATGACCTTCGATGCTCAAGATGACCTCAGAGAGGACTGTCGACCTCTGGGTCCGGTCATCCATAGTGTATTTCAAATAATCAAATCAAGTGACCTATCACTTGGTTTACCCTGGCCAAGGTTTTACTGAATTGAAATACAGTGAGACATCAACTCCTAAAATCTGGAGCGGTCAATCCCATCTTGACTCATACACAGACTTCGCGAGTACTTGACTGCACCCAGCATCCTTCCGATCCCTGAATTAGAAATTCAGGTCATCCAGTGCCTAAGTATAGTGAGTTGCTTGCAAGTCACCGTGACAGTCTCAGGTCTAAGGGGTACTTATGCCCATACGTTTTACGAGCTAACTCCCGACAGTGGAGTGCTACGCAGGTGAGTCACTATTCAGTGATGATGTACTCCTACATCTCACCTGTATGCCATACAGTGTCTCCACACTCCTTGGTTTAAGAGGACAACCAACTAAATGGCACACAACGACCTATACTTGACATAGCTATCGTCCAATTGACAGCTCGTCATTTGGTCGCGAACTGGTTTAAGGACTAAATGATAAAACCTCTTTTATCCACTAAATTAGTCCTAAGGACTTCATCACAATACACAGGAGTTCAATTTGAAGATGCAACACTTGTGATGAATAGAAAATTGCCAGAATAAATTTTTATTCATTTTAATAAAACATATACATAATTCAATTTCTTACAATTAAAAAATTGGCTTTGGGACACAATTCCCAACAACTCCCACTTGAACTAAAGCCAATTTGTACAGTATCTAATACCCATCTTCGATTTGTGATAATCGAACTCCTTTACAGAAAGGGCTTTAGTGAATGGGTCAGCTAGGTTCTCCTTTCCATCGATCTTTTGAAGATTGACGTCACCTCGTTCCACGATCTCTCGTACAAGGTGGTAGCGACGCAGAATGTGCTTGGTTCTATGGTGGGACTTTGGCTCCTTTGCTTGTGCAATGGCTCCAGTATTGTCACAATACAAAAGAACTGGACCATTGATTGAGGGAGCAACACCAAGTTGATTTACAAACTTCTTGATCCAAACAGCTTCCTTTGCCGCATCTGATGCAGCAACATACTCTGCTTCGCATACGGAATCGGCTACTGAATGCTGCTTGGAACTTTTCCAGCAGACTGCTCCTCCATTCAGGGTAAACACAAATCCTGACATACTCTTACTGTCATCATGGTCTGACTGAAAACTAGAGTCTGTAAATCCCACAAGTTTTAAGTCAGATTCTCCATAGATTAACCATTGGTCCTTAGTATTTCTTAAATACTTAAGGATGGTTTTCACCACCTTCCAATGGTTCTCACCCGGATCAGACTGATACCTACTTGCTACTGCTAGTGAGTAAGCAACATCCGGTCTTGTACATGTCATGGCGTACATAATAGAACCTACTGCAGAAGCATATGGGATTCTACTCATACGCTCTCTCTCTTCGGAAGTTGTCGGACAATCTTTCTTAGAGAGAGAAATTCCTTGGCCTATCGGAAGATAGCCCTTCTTGGAATTCTCCATGTTGAACCGCTTCAACATAGTGTCGATGTACGTGGATTGGGATAATCCAAGCAACCTCTTAGATCTATCTCTATAGATTTTCATCCCTAGGATGTAGGATGCTTCTCCCAGATCCTTCATGGAGAACTGTGATGACAGCCAGAGTTTCATATTTTGTAATGCAGGAATGTCATTCCCAATTAAGAGAATGTCATCCACATATAAGACAAGGAATGTGATCACTGAACCGTTAACCCACTTGTAAACACAAGGTTCTTCTTCGTTCTTAACGAAGCCATACGTTTTGATAGTTTTATCGAAACGTATGTTCCAACTTCGAGAAGCTTGCTTAAGTCCATAAATGGACTTTTGTAGCTTGCATACTTTGGACTCGTCTGTGGATATGAAACCCTCAGGTTGTATTATATACACCTCTTCTTCTAGCTCTCCATTTAGAAAAGCTGTTTTCACATCCATTTGCCAGATTTCATAATCCATATATGCTGCTATAGCTAGCATGATCCGAATAGATTTTAGCATTGCCACAGGGGAAAAAGTCTCGTCATAATCGATACCATAACGTTGACGATACCCCTTGGCAACCAGACGGGCTTTATAGGTCTCCACCTTTCCGTCTGCGCCTCTCTTTCTTTTGAAGATCCATTTGCACCCTATGGGTTTTATCCCTTTGGGTGGATCAACTAGTGTCCATACACTATTGATTTCCATGGACTCCATTTCGGATTTCATGGCATTAAGCCACAACTCGGAGTCAGACCTCTGCATAGCATCCATATAGGTGATCGGATCCTCATTGTTCTCATCGAGCTCAATAGGATCCGTGTCATGGACCAAGAAACCGTAGTATCTATCCACTTGACGTGGCACTCTACCGGATCGCCTTAATGGTGCTTCTACATTGGGCTCCGGGTTTGATCTAATCAAAACCGATTCTGTGGGTTCAGTAGATTGTGTTAAATCTTCCACCTGCTGAACTTCACTAAGTTCAACCTTAGAGGCAACAATTCCTTCACCAAGGAATTCCTTTTCCAAAAATGTTGCCTTAAGTCCTACGAACACCTTTTGTTCATTAGGAAGGTAAAAGTAATAACCCCTAGTTTGCTTGGGGTACCCTACAAAATAACACTTATCGGACCTAGGACCAAGTTTGTCAGTTTGAGAACGTTTAACATAAGCTGGACATCCCCAAACCCTAAGGTATGAAAGTGTCGGCTTACGCCCAGTCCATATCTCATATGGAGTCTTCTCAACAGACTTACTTGGAACCTTATTTAGTATTATACACGCAGACTCTAAAGCATAACCCCAAAAAGATAGAGGCAGACTAGTAAACCCCATCATGGATCGAACCATGTCTAACAGAGTTCGATTCCTCCTTTCGGATACACCATTATGCTGAGGTGTTCCTGGAGGGGTCCATTGTGAGAGAATCCCATTCTCCTCTAGATAAGTCAAGAAATCACCGGAAAGGTATTCTCCTCCTCGGTCTGACCGAAGGATCTTAATACTCTTTCCAGTCTGTTTTTCTACTTCATTACGAAATCGTTTGAACATTTCAAATGATTCCGACTTATGCTTCATCAGATAGACATACCCATACCTGGATAGGTCATCTGTGAAGGTTATGAAGTAGGCATAATCACCTTTGGCACTTACGTTCATAGGTCCACATACATCAGTATGTATGAGGCCAAGAACATCACTGGCTCGTTCACCCTTTCCAGAAAAAGGTGACTTGGTCATTTTACCCAGAAGACAGGATTCACAAGTTGGCAATGATTCACAATCATTGATTTCTAAAATGCCCTGTTGGGCTAACCTGTTAATCCTGTTTTTATTTATGTGACCTAACCGGCAATGCCATAAATAGGCTTCATTGACATTATCTAACTTAGGGCGTTTATTAGAGGTGTACATTACATTCACAGGCAGTGATAGAGTATAAATGCCATATTTCAATTGTCCACGAAAAATTTTAATACCATTCAAAATGATATCACAAAAATTTTCTTTTATTGATAAACAATAACCATTTTTGGCCAAAAGGCCTACAGAGATGACATTCATTAAAAATGTTGGACAATAATGACAATCATCTAATATGACTACTCTAGATTTAAAAACAAGCTGAATGACTCCTAAAGCTAGGACTGGAACTGATCTTCCATCTCCAACGTTCAGGAATCTCTCGTCATTCTTGAATCTTCTACTAACTTGAAGTCCCTGCAACGAATTGCAAATATTAATTGGACTTCCGGTATCCAATACCCAAGTGGTAGAATCATAAATTGAAAAATTACAAGGTGTTATCATATAATTACCTTGTGTAGCAACTATTTGCTGCTTTTTCTTCTTAGGCCTGTTTGGATCAAGGGACGCTATGTAAGCCGGACAGTTCCGCTTCCAATGACCCATCTTCTTACAGAAGAAGCACTCTGCATTGCTCTTATCGGCTTTACGCTTCTTAGTCTGGCTGGGCTTAGAGACCCCAGCACGAGCTTTCTGCACCTTCTTCTTCTTTCCTTTCTTAAAGGAAGAAAGTCCTGCAGAAGTCCCACCTACCACATTCACCGACTCCTTTTTGAGTTGGTGATCCTTCTCATAGGTCTGCAGTAATCCTAGCAAACCATGATAGGATACTTCAGGTTTAGTCATTCTATAATGACTAAGGAAGGTCAGGTAGGACTTAGGAAGTGAATTCAAAATGGCATCCTTGCCCAATTGCTCATGCAAAGGAAAGCCAAGTTTACTTAGGCGATCAATTTGTTCGACCATGTACAATACATGATCGGTGACCGATGCCCCTTCCCTCATGCGGGCATTGAATATAGCGCAGGAGGTCTTATGTCGTTCAACATCATCAGGTGTACCGAAAGACTCCTTCAACATTTGAAGGATTTCCACTGGCTGCGCTTCCTCGAATTTACGACTAAACTCGTCATTCATCGAGGCCCTCATGATGCAACGCACTGTAGTGCGATCGTTGAGCCACTTCTGATAAGCGTCTCTGATTGCACGTGGTGCATTGGCTGCAGGTTCCTCAGGTGCAGGATCCGATATCACATACAGGATCCGCTCATGCTCCAATACTATTTTCATCTTTCGATACCAGCTATCGAAGTTAGGTCCATTAAGCTTATCATTGTCTAATAGTGTTCGGAGGGACAATGAGTTAGCCATATCTGAAAAATAAAGGAAAAACCCAACTAATCAGTATATGATTTATTTAATCCTAAAGACTTGGACTTTAGTCTAAAGTTTTCTCCCACTATTTTAATCGAATTAATAGCCTCTACCTTTAATTCGAGGAATTACTTTAATTCCTTAGCGGGTACTAGAATCCACATGGACTGTATACAGGCCTGAGGAAAGCTCGACCAACCCATATGCATCTAAGGGTAGGTACATTACCAATTATTTCTCTAAATAATTTCTAGTATTTTATTTTGCCCCAGGTGGTAATCAGTAGGCGGAGGCCTCCACTGAAAATCCTGGTCAGATCCAACCATTAATGAACTAACTCGATGACACTACCTAATGTATGATCAGGCCCGAGGAAAGCTCGGCCAACCTAATCACAATCAGATAGCTCAAAGAGCTATCATATAATGAAGGATAATTCCAATATTCAGATGAACACCAGACGGAAGCGTCCTGCATGTCCAACTGGAATACTGGACCAATTATCATCCATTTTAATGGGAGGCTATGACCTAGTTATCTATATAACTATATCATTTTAAGGACCTAATAATTTAGAGGATTTTAGAGAGACTGATAATTCTATATCCTCCCACTGACTGCACAGAGTCATATAGAGGACATAGAATATCATTGGTCTATGGACATCTAAATCAGTCATACTGATTTCCTTATTGACATGGGTGAGTACCAAGTCTCAAGATATCTAAATCAAAGCTTGAACGACCACATTGGCCAGGTAAGAGAGATCACGGGAGGGTTCCGCCATTAACCGTCTTTCCTAGACACCAACAGAGTTGGCCAGGAAAGAGGTAGCCCCAATTAATAACCGTAGATCCAACTTGCCTTAGACACCAAATGGTATGTCAAGTTGATTTAGATAGTCATTAAGAACTCAGGCTCGACCACTGAGCCACAATCAGATCCAATTGAAGTGTTTGGACATGATCAACAAAACTATTGAGTTTGATCAAATTAGAAAAATGAATTTAGTCTAATAGAACTATTGATTCCAATTCAATTCAAACATTAGGTCTAACCTAATCAACTAATCTGATTGCGCTAATCCATGCCCCAAAACCCATGTTCAAATTTAAATTTTAATTCGAATTTCAAATTTTGAATTTTAAATCTTTATTTGAAATTCAAATTTTAAATTTTAAATTCAATATTTAATTCTTTATTAAATGTATTATGATCATGGATTCAAGGTGTCAATTTATTCCAAATATAAACAATTTATATTTAAACTTTGTGGTCATAATAAATTTAAAACTGAAAATTCATAAACATCAATTATGCATAATTTCACAAAAATAAACTATTTATTTTATGATACAAATTAATCTCAATTTTGTGCTAGGACAACCTTTTCACTATAAGGGGTTAACCTTATAGCAGGACAACCTTATAATTCAGCACAAGATTGATATTTTATCAATAAATCTAGATCTAATCTAAATTTAAAAATTAAATCATGCATAATTCTAGATATTATAGGCCAATTCCATCGGCCAACCTGGCTCTGATACCAGTTGAAGGGAAAATATCCAGCAAAATCCGATAAAATCGGATGCCAGGTCAGAAAATCAGTTTTAAAATTTTATCTATTTATTTATAACAGGTATAAATAAATAACATAACTATATTATGTTTACCATACCTCGATCCCGCAGCGGAAGATGGTCAAGGTACTCAGGAACAGAATCTGGTACAGGGCCAAGTGCTGGATCAGATACTGGATTAGATGCTAGATCTGGTACTGGATCGGAAACTGGATCTGGAACTGGATCTGGTGCCGGATCTGGTACTGATGGATCTGGTGCTATGCAAGGCCCAGATGTACGGACCCTCTACTTCACACGCACGCCAAGAAATGCAGGAAGGTAGGATGATGTCTGTATAGTGCAAAAACCCTTTTGCAAATAAGCTCCTGGAAGAAAAGAATTTCAAAAATTCTTTCTTCCTTTTTTTTTTTTTCCGTTTCCTTTTCCTCTTTCTTCCCGTTTCCTTTTCCTCTCCTTTCAAGCTACTCAAAAGATTACGAATCTCCCCTCTCCCCAGATCAAATCTCTAGCAAAGAATGAAGAGAACCCCAGCCTATTTATAGGCAAAGAAAAGGCTGAACCAGGGAAGAGAAAACGGCAAAAAGGAAGAGTGAACGCCAAACGTTTCATGATTTTATTGAATTTTTTGAACCGTTTGATTTCAATTAAATCAGTCCTATGTTAAAGAGGTTTCAAAACCGAAGAGACACGTCTCTTCGGATCTTCAAATGGTTGCAGGATGAGGAAGATCAAGCGGTCAATTGAAGTGTTTCGAAGAAGGGAAAAAAACGTGGTTCACGGGAGAACGATTCAGCAGAAAAAGTGGTTCACGGCTGATGTGGACCGAAGAAAAAACACAGGAAAGAGTCAATTAAATAGAGGGGCAAACTTGTAAATGGGTTAATTCAAATGGGCTGAATCAAATGGGCTTGGGTCCATCATTGGTTCTAAACCAAATTGAAGACCAATTTGAAAGATTTTGGATCCGGAAAAATTCCACATGAATCTGATTCATGTGAACTCCAATTAGTTCAATTTTCGGATCAATCCAAGTCACACTTGGACTAGAATAAATATGGAATAAATTCTAATAAAATCATCATGAAGCCCAATTACATTCATTTGAATCCAATTCAAAAACAAACTCAACAAATGAGTCCAAATCAATTTCAATTACATTAATTGAAACTTGATTAAGCCAGAATACAGACATAATTAAATACACATCCATGAAATTCAGTATGTACCTCATGTTCAGTGCTAGCTGAACATAGACAAAATCAAATCTCAAATGATCCACAATTTAATTCTCAATTAAATTGGATCAAGTCCTTCCTACTTAACTTGACTTATGTGCGTGACTCCGATAGGTTCGAACACTAAGCCGGTAGTACATGGACTACTCCATACACTAATCGAGATGACCATCTAGCAATGATACCCGACGTCCGGATAGGTCGAATATGCAAAGCAACATTCAAGAACCTAGACGTATGGTTGTTGCATAATTCATCCCTATGACCTTCGATGCTCAAGATGACCTCAGAGAGGACTGTCGACCTCTGGGTCCGGTCATCCATAGTGTATTTCAAATAATCAAATCAAGTGACCTATCACTTGGTTTACCCTGGCCAAGGTTTTACTGAATTGAAATACAGTGAGACATCAACTCCTAAAATCTGGAGCGGTCAATCCCATCTTGACTCATACACAGACTTCGCGAGTACTTGACTGCACCCAGCATCCTTCCGATCCCTGAATTAGAAATTCAGGTCATCCAGTGCCTAAGTATAGTGAGTTGCTTGCAAGTCACCGTGACAGTCTCAGGTCTAAGGGGTACTTGTGCCCATACGTTTTACGAGCTAACTCCCGACAGTGGAGTGCTACGCAGGTGAGTCACTATTCAGTGACGATGTACTCCTACATCTCACCTGTATGCCATACAGTGTCTCCACACTCCTTGGTTTAAGAGGACAACCAACTAAATGGCACACAACGACCTATACTTGACATAGCTATCGTCCAATTGACAGCTCGTCATTTGGTCGCGAACTGGTTTAAGGACTAAATGATAAAACCTCTTTTATCCACTAAATTAGTCCTAAGGACTTCATCACAATACACAGGAGTTCAATTTGAAGATGCAACACTTGTGATGAATAGAAAATTGCCAGAATAAATTTTTATTCATTTTAATAAAACATATACATAATTCAATTTCTTACAATTAAAAAATTGGCTTTGGGACACAATTCCCAACAGTTTTCTCCTCGTCCTGTGGGGCCATCATTATCTGGTTGTAACCGGACAAGGCGTCCATGAAAGACAGCAGCTGATATCCGAAAGTCGCGTCGACCAGTTGGTCTATTCGCGGAAGCGGAAAGCTATCCTTAGGGCACGCCTTGTTCAGGTCGGTATAGTCGACGCACATCCTCCACTTCCTGCTCGCCTTCCGGACAAGTACAACATTTGCCAGCCACTCGGGGTAGCTTACCTCCCTTATGAATCCTGCCTCCAAGAGCTTGTCTACCTCCTGGTCGACCACCCGGATCCGATCCAGGGCACAGTGTCTCTTCTTCTGCTTTATTGGTCGGTGGGTCGGGTCGACGTTGAGGGCGTGAGAAATGACCTCCGGGTCGATCCCAGGTACATCGGCCGCCGACCAGGCAAATACATCGGTATTGGCTCGGAGGAATTCCACCAACCGAGCCCGAGCTCCCGGATCGAGATTGGCGCCGACCCGGACCGCCCGGTCGGGGCGGCCTTCCTCGAGGGGGACTTCGACCACACCCTCGGCCGGCTCCCCTGCCGCAAGGCCACCTCGTCTCTGGCATCAAGGGACTCGACGCTTAGGGCTTCCACGGGCTTCTTCCCTTTGAGGGTTGCTAGAAAACATTGCCGTGCGGTCGGTTGGTCACCTCGGACCTCTCCGATCCCGACCGCCGTGGGGAACCGCATGAGCAAGTGGTACGTGGAGACCACCGCGCGAAGGGCGTTCAGCCCGGGTCGCCCGAGGATAGCGTTGTAGGCCGAGGGAACACGGACGACCAAGAACCCGAGTCGCACCATGGCTTCTGCGGGTGCGACGCCCGCAGTCACAGGCAGCTCAACGACACCTTCCGCCGGGACAGCGTCACTGGTGAATCCTATGAGGGTGGTGGACATTTTGTGCAACAACTGTCTGGACAAGCTCATCTTTTGGAAGGCCTCGTAAAACAAAATATCAGCTGAGCTTCCACTATCCACAAGAACACGCCTTACATCATAGTTTGCCATAGTGAGGGAGATCACCATGGCGTCATCGTGGGGAGTCTGAACCCCCTTTACATCCTCATCAGAAAAGGTGATTACATTGCCGACCCTCTGCCTCTTTACGACGGCCGTCCCTGACGCTTCCGTCGAGCCCCCTGCGTTCCTCACGGGCCGAGAGCAGCCCCCAGTGATAGTGTGGATCACGCCCGCAACGGGTCGATTCTGCTCCCGAGGCTCCGGAGGAGCCGGGTCGGCCGGACGCGGGTCTGCGGGGGGACGTCGGTCGCTCACATATCGACCGAGATGCCCCCGACGGATAAGAGCCTCGATCTCGTCCCGAAGCTGGAAGCAGTCCTCTGTGTCGTGGCCGTGGTCTCGGTGGTACTCACAGTACGCCCGGGAGGGCCTCTTTCCAGGGATCCTTCGTATCTGTCTCGGGGCCGGGAGGTCCTCCCGCCCCTTGATCTCCATAAGGATCTGGGCCCGGGGAGTCAGGAGAGGGGTGTACCGGTTGAAACGTCGGGGCGGAGAACGAGGGCGTGGGGCGCCGTGGTTCTTCGCCGGCGACGGGCTTCTGCGCCGACGCTAGGGCGTCGGGCTCCTCCTCTGGCGTGCCTCTTTCCGCCTTTCCTTCCCAAGCTTTGGAGGGATCTCGGCAGCCTCCTTGCTCCGGTGGGCGGCCGCCTCCTCGGCGTCCGCATACTGGTTCGCCCGGGACAACAGCTCTGGGAAGCTCCGCGGCAGGCGTTTGTCCAGGGAGAAGGTGAGCCTGCCCTTCCGGAAGCCACGCTTCAGGGCTGAAAGAGCTACCTCCTGATTCAGGTTCCGGACCTCCAGCGTAGCCCTGTTGAAGCGGGTAAGATAATCCCGCAGGCTTTCTCCCTCGTTTTGCCGGACGTCAAAGAGGGAGTCGGAGACCAGTCGCCGCCGGCTACTGACGGCGAAATGAGTGATGAAGAGGCGAGTGAACTGGTCGAAAGACCGGATTGAGTCAGCCTCCAGCCCGGCGAACCATGCCCTCGCCGGGCCACGGAGGGTTGCCGGGAAGGCCTTGCAGAGAAGGGGATCTGATGCTCCGTGGAGGAGCATAAGGGTCCTGAAACTCTCGACGTGATCCCGCGGGTCTGCCGCCCCGTCATAGGGCTCGATCGCCGGCATTTTGAACCCCGGGGGATTCGGGGTCCGCAGGATCCTCGAGGTAAGCGCCGGCTGAGAGGAGATCTCTAAGTCGGCGAAGGGATCTTTGGAATGGCCCTTCAGGACCTGGAGTTGTCGGTGGAGATCGTCCACCCGCCGGTCCAGGGAGCGCGACCGGTGGGTGGGAGACAAGGAGCGGCGAGTGGGGGACCGACTGGAGCGCGGGTTCCTCGAGGACTGGGGGGTCTGGGAACGCGCCCGGGCCCACCTCTCGTACCCCGCGCAGCTCCGATGGGAAGGTCCCGGCAGAATAGACCGTGCTCGAGAATCCTCCTCGCGCCGGCGCTCCTCCCCATGGGAGAGGAAGGAGCGCGGGTTGAGGAGGACAGGCGAGCGCTCAGGGAGCAGTGGCTCCTGAGCCCGCTGCGGCGCCCGGGACATCGCACCCTGCAGATTCTGCACCGCCTCCGCGAGGGTGCGAACCTGCTGGGCTAGCTGGTCGAACTGGGCGGCTTCGACCGTCTGAATGGGCGGTGGGGTGGTGGAGTGTTGCTGAGAGTGTGTTGGAGATGCAGCAGCCTCCCGGCCGGAGGCGCGAGAGGCCCCGCGACCAGAAGCATTGGAAGCTCCACGACCACCTCGCCGTGCCATTACGATCGCTCTGAGATCTGGCCCTTCCTCTAGCGCCAACTGTTGCTGGTGGTCCAAACCGAGAACGATTGGCACAGCGGTGTGAACGGGGTTCCCTTTGAGTTGCTTTGGTTGCGCTCCGCCCTCCGCCGTGAAACCTGCAAGCAAGCCTCGCACCACCACCGGGGTAGTGGGGGCCCTCCGACGATCAAGTCAGAGGAGATCGAAGGAGAAGGAGAAGGAGAAGGTAGCAGGTGAGATGATACTCTGGAAGATATATCTTACCCTCCCCCTTCCCCCCCAGCCTCATATATATCAGGCTGGGAGGTTTTTTCGGGGATTCGTCATCGTGTGGCACGATGGGGCTGCCACTGACATGGCCGTTACAGGGCGTCGTGGGGCAGCGCTGGGTACAGCCATGGCAGGGCATAGTGGAGCTCCGCTTTGTACGGCTGTTACAGGGGATCGTGGGGCAGCGCCGGATACGGCCGTTGCAGGGAGTAGTGGAGCAGGGGGCCGCGGCGTGCCTCAGAGGAACAGTCTGTTGTTGTCGAGAGATTGCCGACTCGGGGTCGGATTGCTGGATCAAGGGGCAGCCGACTCGGGGTCGGGCTGCGGAGCCAAAGATATCCGACCCGAGGTCGGATTGCTGGATCAAGGGGCAGCCGACTCGGGGTCGGGCTGCGGAGCCGAAGATATCCGACCCGAGGTCGGATTGCTGGATCAAGGGGCAGCCGTAGTCTTCCTGGGCGCGCGTGCCGGTCACGTGGGGCATGGTGGCTAAGTTCCCCCGTAACAGATTCCATGTAAGTGGATACTCTACTCCTACAGTGAACCTACTGCAGCCAATCTACACAATAAGGACCCATATGACTAGAGACCATGTATATGTGCAGTCAAACTACAATAACCTCACTGTGAATAGCCGAAGCACCGCAGGTCAAAGGACCAGTCACACTACTGCAACATCAAGCAAGTCACTGACGAGTGGATAGACATCCAAGTGACTTCTTGTCTTGGTCACGCTCAGTATCCTTGTTCTCTAACAAGCACCTGCACTCTCATTTCAGTGTCCCTACACTGTGGACTCGAGTCTCGTCCATCCATAAGAAAAGCAATATGTGCACTGATCGGATCGATCACTGTCCTCGTGATGATCCATTGATTAGGAGCATTTAGAAATTAATCACCAATGATATATGGCTCAAATTCTCAACTCTTGAGAATGTGTATCATCATCTTATTAATTTCTTGGACGATTCATAGACACATAAACAATATGAATGAAAAGAATGCCCATTTATTATTCAATAATAATAAAGTTAAGTACAAATTTATGTCCAAGAATTAAAAAAGTGTCCGCCAGATTGGCTTCTAGGGTATACATCTAACATATCATCCACGTACAATATGAGGAATACTATAGCCCTCCCACTGACCTTTTTGTACACACATAGTTCCTCTTCATTTTTGATGAAATCAAACGATTTGATCACATCATCGAAATGAGTGTTTCAACTCTGAGATGCTTGCTTTAGTCTATAAATTGATCTTTGCAGCTTGCAAACCTTGTGATCACCATCATTGGAAGTGAAACCCTAAGGCTATTCCATATAGATATCTTCCTCAAGATATCCATTAAGGAATGCAGTTTTCACATCCATCTGCCATATCTCATAATCATGATAAGCTGCAATTGCAAGCAACATTCGAATGGACTTTAGTATGGCTACCGATGAAAAGGTATCCTGATAGTCAATGCCTTCGCGCTGACTATAACCTTTTGCTACCAACCTTGCTTTATAGGTCTCTACCTTGCCATCCGAACCTATTTTTCTTTTGTAGATCCATTTACACCCATAGGTACAATACCTTCAGATAGATCTACTAAGGTCCATACTTGGTTGGAATGCATGGAGTCTATTTCTGACTTCATTGCATCCATCCATTTTTCGGAGTCGATGTCTAACATCGCTTCGTTGTAGGTCTTGGGATCATTACTGTGATCTCTTTCTCCCATAAGGAACTCTTCCTCTATGTCCTCTATAATCATACCTAAGTATCTTTCAGGAGGATAGGAGATCCTACTGGATCTACGAAGTGGACGAGGTTCTTCATGTATTGGCTCAATGTGAATAGGTTCACTAGGCTCAATTGCTCGTTGCTCTTGAGGGACTTTCTCTTCGAGCTCAATTTTCCTCCCACTGCCTCTATCAAGGATAAACTATTTTTCCAAGAAGATGGCATGTCGGCTCACAAACACTTTGTGGTCTTCTGGGATGTAAAAATTATATCCTAATGACTCTTTAGGATATCCAATGAAATGAGCACCAATTGTTCTAGCCTCTAACTTGTCTGCCTGTTGTCGTTTGACTTGGGCCGGACATCCCCAAATCTTGAGATAACCAAGACTTGGTTTCTTACCATGCCATATCTCATACGGTGTGGTAGGAACGGACTTAGAGGGAACTCTATTCAATATGTAGATAGCTGTAAGTAGGGCATCTCCCCACAAGAATAAGGATAAGTCAGTGAAGCTCATCATGGACCTGACCATATCCAATAGGGTCTGATTCCTTCTTTCTGACACTCCGTTGAGTTAAGGTGTTCCAGGAGGTGTCCATTGTGAAACTATACCATTTTGTTTGAGATAATCGTGAAACTCTCCACTAAGGTATTCTCCTCCTCGATCTAATCGAAAAACCTTAATGAGTTTTTTTGTCTGTTTTTCTACTTCAAATCTGAATTATTTGAACCTTTCAAATGCTTCAAATTTATGTCTCATAAGATAGACATAACTATACCGTGAGAAATCATCGGTAAAAGTAATAAAGTAGAAAAATTGACCCCTAGCCTGCACATCGAATGGGCCACACACATCAGTGTGTACTAGGGCAAGTATTTCAGCGGACCTCTCCCCGTGTCCTACAAAGGATAATTTGGCCATTTTTTCTTAAAGGCAGGATTCACAAATCGGATATGACTCAGAAGTCAATGAACTCAAAAGCCCATGTTTCTCCAATTTGTTAATTCTATCTTCTCCTATATGACCAAGTCTGAGGTGCCACAAATACTTTTGATTTATCTTATCTCTAGATCTTTTAGATCCTATGGTACTCACTGTATGCTCAGATACGTTCACAGATACATCCATATGTAAGTGATAGAGACCGTCAATCATAAAATCACGTCCAAACAGTTTATTTCGCAAATAAATGGAAACGTAGTCTCTATTGAAATTGAATTCATAATGTTCCTATGCTAGACAAGATACAGAAATCAGATTTCTGCTAGCACTAGGTACAAAATAACAATCTCTATGTATTAAACTAAATCCTGACGGTAAATGCAAAGGAAATGTACCCACAGCAACAGCAACAACTCTTGCTCCATTGCCAACCCGTAGGATTACCGCACCTTCCGTAAGCCTTATACTTTCCTTTAGACCCTGCATAGTAGTGCACAAGTGAACACTAAAACCAGAGTCTATAACCCAACTGGAAATAGAAGAAACCGTTAGATTAGTTTCAATAATGAGCATATTAGACATACCTTCAGAAGGCGTGTCACCCTTCTTGCTCTTTATATTTCCCATGTAGATAGGATAGTTGCTCTTCCAATGGCCGTCTTCATTGCAATGGAAATATTTTTCTTTGGGTTCGGCCTTCTTCTTAGGAACTTCCTTCTTCGGCTTTTTCTCGGTCTTCTGCTTCTTCGCAGGCTTTTTCTTCTTCCCAGTAGACTTTCTCTTGGAAGTAGAAGCTAGCTCAGCAGCGAGAACTGTGCTCCTTGAACCTTTCAAGGCTCCCTCAGTTGTCACCAACATATTCAACAATTCAAGTTTGGTGCATTCAATTTTATTCATATGGTAGTTTACAATAAACTGCCCATATGAACATGGCAACGATTGTAGGATCAAATCCGTTTGTAAATCCTTGTGCATGGTCATGCCAAGCTTCTCAAGCTCCTCAAGATCCTTGATCATGGTCAAACTATGTTCATGGACGGACTGCCCATCGCGCATCTTGGCTTTGAAGAGCCGCTTGGATACTTCAAACCTCGTTGCGCGACTTTGATCACCATACAACTCTTGTAGGTGATCAAGTATGTCCTTAGCAGTCTTCATGCTCTCATGTTGCCATTGCAATTCGTTGGACATGGATGCCAAAATGTAGCACCTAACCTTATTATCGTCATCCAACCATTTTGCATGCGTGTCACGCTGCTCATTGGTTGCTCGGGTTGGTAACACCGGAAGTTCATTGTTAAGAACATAAGCTATCTTTTCACAACTCAAGACAATCTTCAAGTTGCGGAGCCAATCTTTATAGTTTGGTCCGATCAACCTATTGTTATCTAGAATTCGAACTATCGGGTTGGAAGCCATTGACATCTGCAGAAAGCAAAGATTCTAATTAGAAATTTATATTTGACATTAATTTATTTTAGGAACTTTTAAAACAAAATTGGATCAAATCCTTCCATTATTTCTCGGATTTCTCACACTCTCCTGGTAAAAATACGGAAACCTGCGATTTAGGGTTTCGAGTGGGGTGCTGCAGTCCCACCAATCTACATGTCACCTTACCTAACAGTTATTGGAGACACATAGACGATGAGTGTACAACTCTTGTACAATGCTTCGTAAGCATATTGAGCTAACCTAGTCTCCAAGTTATAAAGACCTCACCTAACAGTTATTGGATCCGTTCCTTAGTTAAGTCAAATCCACCGTATATTCCACGAAAATAAAGTTGTGATTGGGTCCTCACCTAACAGTTATTGGAGCCCAACCCCACCTTTACCCCACAACATCTCATGTTAATAGAGATGTCCAATCCCCCGATGCAACTAGCCCACTGTATCCAGCCGAGACTAATCAACGCCGGAAAGATCTTAGCAACTCTACTATGGTGAAAGACCAATCGACTTAATATTGGATAATCAGATCTTAGTGATTCCAACTTTGAGCTTTCTATAGGAGGTAATCGATCAATTGGCTGTAGGTTTCTAGCATGTCATAATGGGCAGCGGAAGCTAGGGATTTTAAAAATTTTCTTAATAAAGTCCCTATGCATGAAACCCTTTTAAGCCTAGATCACCTTAATGATTACAATCAAATAATATAAAATAAATGCAGAATTAGTAGAATACCTCAAACGCTAATCCAAAGTGTACAATCTCCACGAGGCGTCCAAGTGTCCGCCTTCCAATGGTGATCCACACGAAAACTTGATCAAGACTTTAGCTCCAAAGACTTTTGATCCTTAATGCAGAATTCTTCTAAAGAACTCTAATGGCTTGCTTTCCTTCCTTTCTATTTTTCTTTAGCCTTCTAAAATCGCTTCTAATCCTTTTGTCCTAAGGAAGACCACCTTGTCTTGGCTTAGGACACACTAGAAGCAATGTTAGAAAGAAAGAAACTAATGTAAGAAAGAAGGGATATGAGAGAGAGTTGGATTGATTTCCGATGATTAGAAAATACCGGGAGCATTCCTATTTATAAATGGCGTGGGGATGCATCACCAAAGGATGCATCCTATCCACACATCCTTCAGATGGGGCGTGATAAGAGGATGGAGGCGTGATCAAATGAAGAGCCATCTCTAGGATGAGGCGCCAACAAAATAGGGAGGCGTATCATGTGAAGAGGTGGTTATGGCATCCTTATCCAAAACACCTCATGCGGCATTCTCTTTCTTCACGCCATCATAAGTCCATCTTCACGCCATCTGATGTTGACCAAGTCAACATCAAATGCTGATCCATCACGCCATGAATCTTGATCATCCATCATCTCATGATGAAGATCCAATGGCTAGAATGCAAGGCGCCATGAGTAAGGGGAGTTATGTCATCATCCAACGGTTCTAGGATGATCCAATGGTCCCAATGCAAGATGCCCTCATCATGATCATATTATGTCTTTATCCAATGGCTGATGAAGATCAAATGGTCATGATTAAAGGCCTTTCTTAACCCAATCTAATTGGGTTCAAACCAACTCACCATTATGTCTTCATCCAACGGTAGATGAAGATCTAACGGTCAAAAATAAATGTTTTATCAAATCTAATCCAATTAGACTCAAATCAAGCCAATTAGGTGCCAACTCTTGGCTAACCCATATTAGAATATGATCTAATCAAATTAGATCAATTAAGAATCAGATTCGAATCCAATTCGAATCAGATTCGAATCCAGTTCGAATCAGATTCGAATCCAGTTCGAATCAGGAGCTAAGGTTTGCAACACCTGCTAGGATGTTTATCTTGCAAACATGATCTAATCCAATTAGACCCTTGATAAGTTTTCTTGTGTGTGACCCATTGGGTTCCATACTTGGCCAGCTATAGGTGTGAGTGCGAGTTGACCCAACTTGATTAGAACTCTTCTAATCGATTTAAGTCTAAACTGCGCGAACCCGAACTTAACAATTAGAATCCTTTCTAATTGGTGATCGAATTAAACTCTTTA
>NW_024069411.1:0-46309 GCF_009389715.1 Phoenix dactylifera
ACTCCTAATTGGGTTAGGATTGAATAGTTCAATTGAGTCATGGTTCATTCAAGTTCTAATTGGATTAGGACTAGTATAGATTGAACCCAATTGATTCATGATTTGGTTAAACCCTAATTGGATTAGGACTAAACCAAATAGGGGCCTCCTAATCCTCCTAGCAACACAAGAAGGAGGGGATCACGCCCCTCCTCCTTTTCTTCCTTGGTGCGGGAACACAGGAGGGGCCGGCGCCTCTCTTGGTAAAAGATCAAGGGCTCCTAAATTGTAGGAGCCCTAGATATCTATAAAAGGGGACTTGGGCGGCACCTAGGGCATTCATGTGAAGCCCTCCTCCTCTCCAACTCGTGGCCTCCCTTCTCCTCCTCTTGTTTCAGCCGCAAGCAAGGAAAAGCAAAGAAAAGGTGTTGGCGGCATCCTTTTCCTTCCTTCCTCCTTCCAACGCATGCAAGGGAAAGAGGCTGCAAGGCTTGGTGATCTTCTTTCTTGAGTCCTCCTTCATCTTCCTCTTCCCAAGCACATTCAAGAGTTGAAAGAAAGGGAGGAGATCAGCCATCAAAACCAATCTCTGTAAGGGAGCTAGCACCCCGGGGAGATTGAAGCGTTTGGATCGACCTATTGCTTCGTGTGGATACCCGTAGAGGCCGGACACTTGAACGGCTTCAAGTGAACCTTTTTCCAAAACCACGATCATCAGTTTGTGGTGATCATCTACCCACACAAAGGTGAAGATCTGATCTTCCTAATGTTTTTAAAAGTTTTTAATCCTTATCTAACTACGAACGGTTTTTGAACAACGTTCATGCGATGAACGGTTGATCCCGCGCATACCTCTTCCGCTGCATCTAAATTTTTTTAAATTTTCTGCGGCATGGTCGGGTTCTAACAGTGGTATCAGAGCCTAGGCATCGTAGATTAAGGTAAGGATTCATTATTAATAGGCATCTTAGATCTAAAATTTAAAAGGTTATGCATGCTGAAAAATTTCTGCATGCAGATTTTTTAGGGTTCCTGATTTTTGCATGTTGGTTTTTATGTGATAAATTGATGATTCTAATTGCATTGTTAATGGGATTACAAAGTTTAGAATCATGATTAGCATGATCAGCAACCTATGTCATAACATAATCAATTAAGTTTCAGATCTAAAAGTATAATTGCTGCATGTGGTGATGATCATAGGATTCAAACCCTTTTGATATCAAATGTAATGACCTGCGATGTAATCTGTAATGTCATTTAATTTTTCAAATGCTTGCATGCATCTTATTTGATGTTTTGAGAGGCCTGCGTGCCTACTAAAAGAGGATATAATTTATTATTATTTTTATTTTATATCTGGTTGTATTTCTGTAATGTGATGTACGTCAACGATCAAGTCGAAGATAGTGCATGAGATGAACGGTGATCTGAGCGGTTGATGGCGATTGGATCAAGAGTTGGTCAAGGATCGAATCAAGGAGGCTTGGAACCAATTCAAGAGTTGAAGACCAGTTGATCGATTGACGTGCATGTGCTTGTAATATGACCTAATTAGAATCCATGATCATCACCTATTTAAAGTTTAGCTTTATTTATTGTTGCGATTATAACTGCCTGCGATGTGCCGTTTGCATGTGATGTGAATGAGAGCGGGGTAGATAGGTTTACATGTGATGTAGCAAACCCAATGAGACCTAAACTAAAATCTCCTCAATCAAGTCGAGAGTGAACCAACATGAGCGAGTCATATTAGATTAATTGATCTAATTGGTATCTAGGAAAGCATGAAAGGTGGTTACTTAATTAGGACCTTACTGTTTGAGTAAGGGGAGCCTCCCACCTGCTTACCTAGCCAATTGTTCAATTACCTTTTATGAAGAGCTCAAGTTGCAAACACTAAGATCTGATTAATCAATATTAAGTCCATAGGTCTTCCACCGTAGTAGAGCTGCTAAGGTCTTTCTGATGTTGACTTGTCTCGGCTGGACACAGTGGGCAAGTTGCATCGGGGGGCTGGACCTCTCTATAGATATGAGATGTTGTAGGATAAAGGTGGGGTTGGGCACCAATAACTGTTAGGTGAGGACCCAATGACGACTTTATTTCTACGGTTATACAGTGGGTCTGACTTAACTAAGAAATGGGACCAATAACTGTTAGGTGAGGTCTTCATGGCTTAGAGACCAAGTAGCATTGCAACATGTTTAAGAAGCATTGTACAAGAGTTGTACACTCATCTATTTATATGTCACCAATAACTGTTAGGTGAGGTGCCATGTAAATCGGTGGGACCGCAGTACCCACTAGAAACCCTAGTCGCGAAGGTTTTCCGTTTTCCTACCAGGGAGTGTAAGGGATTCGAGAAAATAGTGGAAGGAACATTTGTTCTAAAAGACCTTAGGACAAATTTAGATCAAGTACAAAATTCTAACTAGAATCTTTACTCTCTGAGGATTATAATGTCAGCCTCTAGACTTTTAACTCATATCCTATAGAACAACCGTTTGACCAAACCCAATTATAAAGACTAGCTCAGCAAATTTCAAAATAGTTTTGAATTGTGAGAAATTAGGGTATGTGCAAGACCATGGAATCCCCGTATTTCTAATCTGTTTGATCACTGATCAGCGTAAGACGCATGCCAAGTGGACGAACGATGATAATAAAGTTAGGTGCTACATAATGGCATCCATGTCCAATAAATTATAATGCCAGCATGAGAACATGAAGATTGCCAAGGACACATTAAATCACCTGCAAGAGTTGTATGGTGATCAGAGTCACGCAGCTTGGTTTGAATGTCCAAGAGGCTCTTCAAGGCCAATATGCACGATGGGCAGTCTATCCATGATCATGGTTTGACCATGATAAAGGACTTAGAGAAGCTTGAGAAGCTCGGCATGACCATGCACAAGAAATTGCAAATGGATTTGATCCCACAATCCTTTCTAGCTTCATATGAACAGTCTATAGTAAATTACCATATGAATAAGATTGTATGCACCAAAACAGAATTGTTAAATAAATTGGTAACTACCTTAGGGACCTTGAAGAGTTCAAGGGGCATCGTTCTCGCTGTTATGTTGGTTTCTACTTCCAAGAGGGAGTCTATCTAGAAGAAAAAAAGCCTGCAAAGAAGCAGAAAAAGGACAAGAAGCCAAGTAAGGAAGTTCCAAGAAAAAGGCCAATTGTAAGGAAAAGTGTTTACATTGCATAATGGACGGCCATTGGAAGAGGAACTGTCCTACATACATGGGAAGCATAAAGAACATGAAGGGTGACAGACCTTCAGAAGGTATGTCAGAAATGCTCAGGATACTTAGGGACTGTTATCTATTGCTAGCAGAAATTTGATTTCTGTATCTTGTTTAGCACAGAAAGATTTTTATAAGACTACTGTTCCATTTGAGAAATAAATCGGTTCAACGTGGTTTTACGATTGACAGCCTCTATCACATACATATGGATGTATCTGTGAATGTATTTGAACAAACAGTAAATACCATAGGATCTAATAGATCCAGAAATGAGATAAATCTAAAGTATTTGTGGCACCTCAGGCTTAGTCATATAGGAGAAGACAGAATAAACAAATTGGAGAAACATGAGCTTTTGGGCTCATTGACTTTCAAGTCATATTCGATTTGTGAATTCTGCCTTCAAGAAAAGATGGCCAAATTATCCTTTGTAGGACACAGGAAGGTCCACTAAAATACTTACCCTAGTACACACTAATGTATGTGGCCCATTCGATGTGCAGGCTAGGGGTTGTAATTTTTACTTTATTTATCGATGATTACTCACGGTATGGATATGTGTATGATACACAAATCTGAAACTTTTGAAAGGTTCAAAGAGTTAAGATATGAAGTAGAAAAATAAACAGAAAAACTCATTAAGGTTCTTCGATCAAATTGAGGAGGTGAATACCTTAGTGGAGAGTTCCGTGATTATCTCAAGGAGAATGGTATAGTTTCATAATGGACTCCTCCTGGTACACCTCAGATCAACGGAGTGTCAGAGAGGAGGAATCAGACTCTATTGGATATGGTCCAGTCCATGATGAGCTTCACTGATTTATCCTTGTTTCTTTAGATAGATGCCCTATTTTCAGCTATTTACATATTGAATAGTGTTTTCTCTAAGTCTGTTCCTATCACACTGTATGAGATATAGCATGATAAGAAGCCGAGTCTTGGTCATCTCAAGATTGGGGATGTTCAGCCCACGTCAAGCAACAACAGGCGGACAAGTTAGAGGATAGGATAATTAATGCTCGTTTTATTAGATATCCTAAAAGAGTTATTAGGATATGATTTTTACGTCCCAAAGGATCACAAAGTGTTTGTGAGTCGACATGCTATCTTAATGAAAATAGTTTATCCTTGATAGAGGCAGTGGGAGAAAAAATAAGCTCTAAGAGAAAGTCACTGAAAAGCAACGAGCCATTGTGCTTATATAACCTATTCATATTAAGCCAGTACATGTAGTACCTTCTCCACCTCGTAAATCTATTAGGATCTTCCGTCCGCCTGAAAGGTACTTAGGTATGCTTACAGAGGATGTAGAGGAAGTGTTCCTCATGGGAGAAGGGATCAAGGTAAGGATCTTAATACCTACAACGAGGCGATGTTAGACATCAATTCCGAGAGATGGCTGGAAGTGATGAAGTCAGAGATGGACTCCATCCATTCCAACCAAGTCTGGACCTTAGTAGATCCACCAGAAGGTATAGTACCTATTGGGTATAAATGGATCTACAAGAGAAAATTAAGTTCGGATGGTTAGGTAGAGACTTATAAGGCAAGGCTAGTGGTGAAAGGTTATAGTCAGTGCGAAAGTACTGATTATAAGGATACTTTTCACCCTGTAGCATTGCTAAGTCCATTCGAATATTGCTTGCTGTTGCAGCATATCATGATATTGTGATGGTGGTCACAAGGTCTATAAGCTGCAAAGGTCCATCTATGGACAAAAGCAAGTATCTCGGAGTTGGAACACTCGTTTCAACGATATAATCAAATCGTTTGATTTCATCAATAACGAAAAGGAACCATGTGTTTATAAGAAAGTTAGTGGGAGGGCTATTGCATTCTTCGTATTGTACATAGATGATATCCTTCAAATTGGGAATGATATTTCCATACTAACTTAGGTCAAGGTTTGGTTGTATAAGGAATTCTCCATGATAGATCTTGGAAAAGCATCCTATATTTTGAATTAAGGTCTATGGAGATAGATTTAAAAGGATGCTTGTCCTGTCACAGAATATGTATATAGAGGGAGTGCCGAAGAGGTTCGGCATGGAAACCACTAAAAGGGGATTATTATCCCTTAGGCATGGGATAAATCTCTCCAAGAAGATGTGCCCCAACACATCTAAAGAGATTCAGCGGATGAGCAAGATCCCTTATGCTTCGGCTATAGGGAGCCTCATGTATACCATGCAATGTATGTGACTTGATATAGTACATGCTGTGAGTATAACGAGCATATATCAATGAAATCCAGGCAAGAAGCGCAGGATAGCTGTGAAGAACAGTCTTGAGTGCTTAAGAAGAACTAAGGACATGTTCTTGGTCTTTGGGAGAAGATAAGAGTTGAAGGTAGAAGGATACACACATATTGATGATAGAAAGTCTACATTAGAATATGTGCAATGGTGGTTCAGTAAATTGGAAGAGTTCCAAACAACCGATCATTGTAGATTCTATCTTAGAAGCTGAATGTCAAACCGTCTCTAAGGGTGCAGTGGAAATCTTTTGATTTAAAAAGTTCATTGCAGAGTTAGGTGTAATGTCATCAGATGCCATAACACTCTACTGCAATAACAAAGGCACCATAGCACTAGCTAAGGAGCCAAAGGTCTCACCAGAAACCGAAGCACATAGAGCGGCGGTTTAACCTAATAAGTGACTACCTCGAAAAGAAATAAGTAGAGGATCAAAGAGTAGACTCCATAGGAAATGTGGTGGACCCTTTCACTAAGCAGATAAGTCAGCAGAAAACTGAAATGCATCTTGAGAAGATGTAGCTTAGGTTTATGGTTGATTGACTTTAGTGCAAATGGAAGATTGTTAGAAGTATGTCCTAGAAGCCAATTTGGTTGACGCATTATTTTATTCTGAAACATAAATTTGTACTTGACCTAATTAAGTTGGGCATTCTTTTTTTTCATGTTCTTATGTGTCCATAATCGTGCAAGAAATTAATAAGATAATGACGCATATTCTCAAGAGTTAAGAATTTGAGGCATATGTCATTGGTGATTAATTCCTGAATTACTCATAATTGATGGATCATTACGAGGACGGTGATTGATCCGCTGAGATTAATGCACATATTGCTTTCTTTGATGGACAAGTCTTGAGTCCACAGTGTAGGAACACTAGAGCAATTGTGGAAGTGCTTGTTAGAGAACAAGAGTACTGAGCGTGACCAAGATAAGAAGTCACTTGGATGTCTATCCACTCGTCAGTGACTTGCTTGATGTTGCAGTAGTGTGACTGGTCCTTTGACCTGCGGTGCTTCGGCTACTCACAGTGAGGTTATTGTAGTTTGACTGCACGTATACATGGTCTCTAGCCATATGGGTCCATGTAGTGTAGATTGGCTGCAGTAGGTTCACTGTAGGAGTAGGGTATGCACCTATAAGGAATCTATCGACCTTGATAGATAAGGAGAGATCCTATGTGATTTATAAGATTGAGTTCGTAAGACCTCGGTCGGGGCAGATTGTACAGTGGAGAAAGAGTTTTCTACTCTCGAGCTTAAGTCGAATAAATCTTGATATATGACGGGCAATGGGGTTTGACGAGTTGTCCATGACCTCCGCCCTGTAGGGATCTACGATAGAAGGATTGTATCACACAATAACTGCACCTAGAGGTTCATCATTCTATTCTGCTGGGTAGCCACTACATACTGCTAGGTGTCACTGGTGGATGGTGAGACTCACAGGGATTATCTCGATGGTCGATAAATCCTAATGAGTAGAGTTGGAACCGTTCCGACCCATTGAAAGGAGTTTTTAGTGATATTATGATAGAGATCACAATATATCTCACTACCAGTCAGAATAGAACCTATGGGATTACACACACTAGAGGTATTGACCGATCCGATGGTTGAATCGTGATTAGGAATCACAAGTAATCAATTCGATTGATAATCGGTTGAAGAAGGAACAAAGGAATTAATTAATTGGACTTAAACACAAATCCTACTTCGAGTAGGATTTCTAGAGTCCTAATTGGATTAGGACTGGGAATCCTATTTGGAGTAGGACTGGGATTCCTACTTGGAGTAGGATTTCTACAATCCTAATTGATTAGGAGTTTTGAATTAAATTTGGATTCCTACTTGGAGTAGGATTCCCAGAGTCCTAATCGAATTAGGACTTCGGATTCAAATTAGAGTCCTAATTGGATTAGGACTAAAATTAAATAGGTCCTAATTGGATTAGGGTTTCTTAAGTCCTAATTAATTATTAATCTCATGAATCAACATGACTCTTAATTGGGTTAGGATTGAAGAGTTCAATTGAGTCATGGTTCATTCAAGTTCTAATTGGATTAGGACTAGTATAGATTGAACCCAATTGATTCATGATTTGGTTAAACCCTAATTGGATTAGGACTAAACCAAATAGGGACCTCCTAATCCTCCTCTAGGGATCACGCCCCTCCTCCTTTTCTTCCTTGGTGCGGCAACACAAGAGGGGCCGGCGCCCCTCTTGGTAAAAGATCAAGGGCTCCTAAATTGTAGGAGCCCTAGATATCTATAAAAGGAGACTTGGGCGGCACCTAGGGCATTCATGTGAAGCCCTCCTCCTCTCCAACTCGTGGCCTCCCTTCTCCTCCTCTTGTTTCAGCCGCAAGCAAGGAAAAGCAAAGAAAAGGTGTTGGCGGCATCCTTTTCCTCCCTTTCTCCTTCCAACGCATGCAAGGGAAAGAGGCTGCAAGGCTTGGTGATCTTCTTCCTTGAGTCCTCCTTCATCTCCCTCCTCTCAAGCACATTCAAGAGTTGAAAGAAAGGGAGAGATCAGCCATCAAAACCAATCTCTGCAAGGGAGCTTGCACCCCGGGGAGATTGAAGCGTTTGGATCGACCTATTGCTTCGTGTGGATACCCGTATAGGCTGGACACTTGAACGGCTTCAAGTGAACTTTCTTCCAAAACCACGATCATCAGTTTGCGGTGATCATCTACCTGCACAAAGGTGAAGATCTGATCTTCCTAATGTTTTTAAAAGTTTTTAATCCTTATCTAACTACAAACGGTTTTTGAACAACGTTCATGCGATGAACGGTTGATCCCGCGCATGCCTCTTCCGCTGTATCTGAATTTTTTTAAATTTTCTGCGGCATGGGCGGGTTCTAACACCGCCAATCTACATGTCACCTCATATAACAGTTATTAGAGACACATAGACGATGAGTGTACAACTCTTGTATAATGCTTCGTAAGCATATTGAGCTAACCTAGTCTCCAAGTCATAAGGACCTCACCTAACAGTTATTGGATCCGTTTCTTGGTTAAGTCAGACCCACCGTATATCCCGCAAAAATAAAGTTGTGATTGGATCCTCACCTAACAATTATTGGAGCCCAACCCCACTTTTACCCCGCAACGTCTCATGTTAATAGAGAGGTCCCATCCTCCGATGTAACTAGCCCACTGTATCCAGCCGAGACTAATCAACGCCGAAAAGATCTTAGCAACTCTACTACGGCGGAAGACCAATCGACTTTATATTGGGTAATCAGATCTTAGTGATTCCAACTTTGAGCTTTCTATAGAAGGTAATCGATCACTTGGCCAGGTAAACAGGTGGGAGGCACTCCTTACTCAGAGAGTAAGGTCCTAATTAAGTAACCACCTTTGAGCTTTCCTAGACACTAATTAGATCAATTAATCAAATATGGCTAGCTCAATGTATCGTTCACTTTCGATTGATTTAGGAAGGTTTTAGGTCTCTTGGGATTTACATCTAATGTAACAATCTACTCCATACCATATGTCATTCGATTTACATCTTATGTAAATGTCATATTGGTTCAAGTTTACATCCTATGTAATTATGAAACCCTTTCATATATTATGTGATTATATCTTATGTAAATGACATAATTTTTTCAGTTTACATCTTATGTAAATGTCCTATTATTGAAGGATTTATTTACAACTCATGCAAATAAATTTTGTTTAACTAATACATACATCTAATGCATACATTATTTTAAACATAACCTTAAACAAGTATGAACATTATGATTACATGCATCTTATGTATATTTTCAGATCTGAAACTTTAAAAATATTATGCTATTCTCTGGATTTTAGATCATGCATTACTTGATTTAAAACATTGTAATCTAATTGCAATTCTAAAACAATTTGCAAGATCATAGCAAATAAAATTCTGCAAGCTGAAAATTTCGGCAACCTGAAATTTCAGCATGCAGAAAATCTAGCAAGCATAATTCCTTTAAAAATTAGATTAAAAATATGATAATTAATCCTTAAATCCTAATCATGCTTTCTAGAACCATGGCTCTGATACCACTGCTGAGTTACGCCCCGTTCGATGCGATGTTCGCAGCGGAATTCGAACGGGACGTCGTTCATCGTATGAACATGCCTCGGATCGTAGAATTCAAAAAATTTTCTGGATCCAAATCCAGAAGATATTTAAACTCATTAGGAAGGAAAGATTAGGATCTGAGGAGGGTTGATTAAGATTTATAAAACTGAAACAAAATCAGAAGTTATTAGATTTGAAGATCTCATCTTCAAAATTCTGCAGGTGTAGAACACCGTAGCCTGATGATCTATTCTAGGTTCCTGTTTGAGCCACACAATTGTCCGGCCTCTACAAGTATCCATACGAGGATCTAATCATCTGAGAATGGGTCTTACCGCAGTGCTAGCTCCTTGCAAAGATCTCTCATGACTATCATAAGTTGGAATAAGAATCTGCAACTTACCTCCTTGATGAAGAACCTTTCTTCTTCAACCTTGCTCGTGATGGAGGAAGAGGAAGGAGGAACCTTGCACGTGGATCTTCCTTGCTTTGCTACCATGGAAGAAGAGGAGGATGAAGACCCCTTATTGCCGTGGAGAAGGAGGAAGAAAGAAGAGGAGGCGTGGAGAGGAAGAGGAGAGAATTGATTCATAATGTCTCCCTTGGTACCCTTTTATAGATTGGGTTTAGGGCCTCTCCTAATCTTATTAGGAGTATGGGACTATAACCCATCCTTGGATTAATGTCAAGTGTCTAATCTTTGTGCTCATAGATGCATGACATGTGTCCAATTAATTCAATTGATTAATTTTCTAATCACATTAGGATTCCTAATCTTATTAGGAGAATTAATTGATTTGGAAGCATGCATCCTACGACGCTATGTGGACTTTAAAGTCCGCATAGTGTGAACATGACTTAAGTGATATTCATCCTATGACGACATGTGGTCTTTAAAATCCGCACAAATCTTGGTTTAATTAAATTGACCCAATCATGAACCCAAATCAATTTGGGTCGAACCCAATTTGATTTGCCTCATTAAATCAGCCCAATTGCAATCCAATTGCAATCAATTTCAGTTAATTCTTCTTCCATTAACTCACTAACGCTTAGTGGGTTAATTCAATCACCAATCATATTGATGATTAATTTCTATTGTGATTCCAAATCACAGTTATAATAGTCTGACTAATTAAATCCTCTATGTGTGTGATCCCGCAGGTTCTATTCTGACTGGTAGTGAAACATATTGAGATCTCCATCTCAATATCACTGAAACTTCTTTCAGTGGACTGAAACGATTTCAATTCTACTCTCAGGGTTCACTGATCACCAAGTGAATGCCTTCGAGTCTCACAATCCACTAGTGACACCTAGCAGTATATGGTGGCAACCCAATAGAATGGAATGTCTGAACCTCTAGGTGCAGTTAGCGTATGATACAGTCCCTCTATCATGGATCCCGACGTGACGGAGGTGATAGATATCTCGTCAAATCCCATCGTCCGTCATATGTCAAATTTATACGACTTTCAGTTCGAGATATGAAAAACTCGTTTTCCAAAATACTTGACCAGGAATTTATCGAACTCAGACTCATAAATCACATAGGATCACTCCTAATCTATCAAAGTCGATAGATCCTATCTAGATGCAACTCTATTCCAAAATGAACCTACTATAGCCAATCCGCACTACAAGGACCCGAATAGCTAGGGCCCAAGTTCACATGCTCGTCAAACTATAGCAACCTCATAGTGAATAGCTGAGGCATCGTAGGTCAAAGGACGAGTCATACAACTGCAGCATAAGTAGTCACTGACAAGTGGATAGACATCCATGTGACTACTATCTTTGGTCATGCTCAGTACTTTGTTCTCTAACAAGTACTTGCATAATCACTCCAGTGTCTCTACACCGTGGACTCGAGACTCGTCCATCTGACTAAGTGATTTGTGCACTAATCTCAGCGGATCGATCACCATCCCTCATAATGGATCCATCGATCAGGAGCATTTAGAAATTAATCCCTAATGACATATGCCTCAAATTCTCAACTCCTTTGAGAATATGTGTCATCATCTATTAATTTCTTGGACGATTCATGGACACATACAAAACATGAATGAAAAATAAATTGTCTAATCTTATTTATTAATAAGAGTCAAATTATAAATTTGTGCCCCAGATTACAAATATGCGTTAGCTACGTTGGCTTCTAGGGCATACTTCTAACAAAAGGACCTCAACACACTACAATTGGAAGAGCTTCTAGGATCACTCGTGACCCATGAGTTGACCATGAAATAAAATTCAGAAGAAGAGGTCAAGAAAAAGAAAACCATTGCTCTCAAGTCCGCGACTCAGAAACAAAACATTGAATCAGAGAAGTTTGATGAAGAGGAGGAATATGACGAAGAAGGAATGGCTATGCTCGCAAGAAAATTCAGAAAATTCATGAGAGGAAAGAAGAAATTTTACAAAAGGAAGCCTTTCCTTAAAGGCAGCTCAAGCAAAGAAAAAGGAAAGGATAAAGAGAAAGAAAAGGAAATGCCAATTTGCTATGAGTGCAACAAGCCCGGGCATTTCAAGATTTGTCTTAAATTAAAATGGATGACAAGAAAACTCAAAAAGAAGATTCTTATGGCTGAATGGAGTGAAACTGAGGAGTCAAGTTCGGAAGAGGAAGATCAGCAAGAGACGGCTCAAATTTGCTACATGGCGAATGAAGATGAGGTAGATTCTGAACTTGAGTGTGATTTCACAGTAGAAGAATTACATGATGCATTCTTAGATCTTATGGAAGAGCACAAGAAGCTTATTAATAAAAATAAAGTTCTAAAAGATGAAAATCAATCTCTTATGAAAAAAAAGTTGAAACTATCAAAGGACTATGAAACATTAAGTAGGAAGTTCACTCTTGAAACTAAAAATCTAATTGTTGAAAATGTTAAACTAAAAGAAGATGCAGAAAAATATAAATCCTTAGTGGACAAGTTTACACTTAGCTCGACTAAATTGAATATGATTCTTGATAGTCAAAAAGTTGTATATGATAAAGCAGGATTAAGATATAATACGAATAGAAAGCAAAAATACTTAAAGAATATATTTATGAAAGCCAAAAATGAAAATACAACTTGTTATTGCTGCAATAAAATAGGACACAAAGCATACGAATATAATTTTAGAAAATTCAGCCATAACAAATTGAGTGAAAAGAGCAAGTTAAAATACAAGAAAATTTGGATTCCAAAAGGAACATCAAACACTAACCCTAAAGGACCCAACATATTTTGGATTCCTAAAGTACATCTTTGATGTTGATTGCAGGTGTGTCTTACAGCCAATGACAAGAGTAAACGTTGGTATCTAGATAGCGGCTGTTCAAGACACATGACAGGTGACATAAAGCAATTCGTCACCTTGGAATCTAAGGATGGTGGAGTGGTAACCTATGGAGACAATGGAAAAGGACATATCATTGAAAAGGATAAAATTCGTATCACTCCATCTACTTTTATAGAAAATATTTTATTGGTTAATGGTTTGAAACATAACTTACTTAGCATAAATCAAATTTGTGATAAAAGTTTTAAAGTTTCATTTGAAGCTTCAGTATGCATAATCACAAATCCTAAAGATAATAGCATTGTACTTATGGAACATAGGCATGAAAATATTTATATGGTGATCTTCATGACTTAGCCAAGAAAAATGGGTTATGCTTAATTACTAATGAAGAAAAGAAAAATGAAACAAGTTGGCTATGGCATCGTAAACTAGGACATGCTAGTATGGACTTAATATCAAAACTAGTCAAAAAAAGAATTTGATAAAAGATGTGCCAAAATTAAGTTGTAGACCATGTACATTAGGAAAGCAAATAAAATCATCTTTTAAATCAAAGAATGTAGTGTCAACCACTAAGCCTTTTGAACTCATTCATATGGATCTATTTGGACCTACTAGAACTACAAGTCTAGGAGGAAAAAAGTATGAACTAGTTGATGAGAGCACAAAAGTGCGATTTACACATCACTTAAATTAATATTATTGCTAATAAATAATGATTAAATGTGTTGCATTAAAATCATATTTTTTGTGGTGCAAAAGTTATTGTAAATCAAGAGTTTAAATGCACATTTTGTATAGTTTGGGATAAGGCATGGCTCCAAGCCTAATGATGTTAGGAGCATAATTGAATCTGGTCAAGCACATTTGCACCGGAGCTACACATGTCTACATGCCATAGCCTCTTCCCGGGACACATGCCAAAGATCCTGCTGCAGCCCTCATCCGTTACCATCTTCAGCATACCGCGAGCTCCCAGATTCGTGATTTGATCTCAGAGGCTTCCAAGCGTCCGCTCCTCCTCGAGTCCATTCACAACCCGATCAACGCCCCTTCTTCCGCCCGTTTCACACGCCTCCCAGCTCCCGGATCAAGCAACATCACCTCCCAGCGCGGCATCTCCTCCGGTTTATCTCACATCGGCGTCCAACTCTTCATCTGCCCGTGATCGTCTCCCAGCCTTCGCGATTCATCCGGCATCCGTCTCATCCGCGATCACCTCCCACGCGTCCGCTCGCCTCCTCCGCATCACATCCCAGCAAAGAACCAGCTTATTAATCCATGATTTCAGCCAGCGATCATCCTCCTCCAGCGTGCAGCCCATCCGTTCGCATTCACAGAGCAGATTAGCGCTCCATCTCCCGCGATCACCTCCCGGATCCACGATCTGCTCATCTTCCGCCTGCCTCACACGCCTCCCAACCGTTCGTGAGGATCATAGCAGCATCCACAATCTCCCAGCAATCCCGCTTCCTGTGAAGCATCGTAGCCATCCGCACGTCGTCCGCTCCCGCGATCAGCTCCCGTGTCCGTCTCGTCCGCGTTCTCAGCCGTTCACACATGATCCTCGGCGATGCATCCGGAGTCCGCACCCATCCTCTTCTCCGGATATCCATCGCTAGCTGGGAGGTTGGGGGATATATATATGGGGGGGGAAGAAGAAAACGGGGAGCCGGCATCCGAAGAGAAAAGAAGAGTGAAAACAGAGGAAGAAAGAGAGGGAAACAGGGTATGCCCTGTTTCCGAAAATAAAAAAAAAAAGAGAAATAGAAAAAAAAATATGAGGAGGCTTATTTCTTTGATGGAGGGCTGATATCCTAGGTGATGGGTGAAGGGACATCATTTGGTGTACCAAATTCATGATGTAAATTCTAATCCTTTGCTTTATACGATTTATCTTTTGATTATGCCATGATTCTTATATGTTGAAAATTCTTTTATGATTTATGCTTATTGATACATGTCTTCCTCGATTATTTGATTCATCGTTGACGTTATAAGGCACGTTGAATGCTTAACAAAAGAATTCATGTTATCAAGAACATACTCCATAATTAAATTTTCTGCTTATAATTCTTAAAGAAAACAAAAGAATCATAGAATTTATCGCATGAATTTGATATTATCAAAGGAGATTCTGGATCCCTGCACCATCTTAATCTATCCTAACTTCGATTCTCTATTTATTGATTTATTTTCTATTTGCAAAACATCATCTTAATCCACAAGTTTATTGTATTAATTAAATCTGAAATTACGCTAATAATCCATATTTCGTTCTCTGAGGAATCGACCTCGGACTCCCGAGTTATACTGCTTGTGCGATTCTCCTGCACTTGGGAGAACAGTTTTATTTTTGCACCAAGTTTTTGGCGCCGTTGCCGGGGAACGGCTGAGTTATTAGTATAATTTTAGATTTAATTTTTACCTTAGTAGTTAGTATTTTTTTCTTTTAAAAAAAAAAAAAATTGCGTCTTTACTACTATTTTTAATTCCCCGCACAGTTTGCATCAAACTCTGATATCATAGAAATTAGCCGTCTGATTTGACTCAAATTTGGTCAGCTAGTGCGCGACACATAGTTGAATAATCTGAACGACACATAGTTGAATATCATAGTTGAATGTCTGATTGACATTCTGAGACTTTTAAGACCATTAGATTAATATAAAATCTTGCTGATTTCTGTCTTGAATTTTCTGCATTTATTTTTTTTAGAATCAGAATTTTATTGTTATCATATCACATTAACCCTTGTTGCTAATTGAAAATTTAAGAAAAAAACTTTAAGAAAAGAACAAGGGTGATTATTCAAAAATAAAAAAAAAAAGAAAAAAAAAACCTAAAATTTTAAAATTCAAATTTCAAATTTCAGACTTCAACTCATAAAATTTAAAAAAAATAAATAATTAATTTGCTTGATCACCTATTCAATGAAATTTAATGTCATGCCATAAAACATTAAAAAAAAAAATCTCTTGATTGTTGCATATAGTATAAGGCATCTGCATAAAATATTTTAAGGGCAGAACCCATTTAAAAAGATAAGGTCGGGATTTCATCACTCGTCCTTAGCCCAAAAATCACCCCAGTGCATAAATATCCTAAGCTTAACTAAAATCAACTAGACGTTGGCCCCTAAGGACATTCGAGCTCAATAGGACGAAGATCACCGAAAGTTGCACCAATTTCGCTCTGTGGCTTAGTTGATGTCTAGGCAAGCTTTGTCCCTATAAGGGAGACAGTTCATCTGTTCGAGGCAAGTGGGTTTTAAGTGGGACCTTTGCGAACGCATCGTGACCCCTCCACTTACCTGGGAGCTTACCTGGTCAACTAGGTTCATTAGACCGGATTGGAGGCTTAGGTGCCCTCTTCAAACCAGTTAGGAGCTGTCTAGAAATTTAAGAAAAACATTAGAAATTGAGGTGTAATGTTTTGTTGCATGATTGATTGAGAATAGATTTTTGAATTAAGGTGTCGTTTTAGGATATCTTTATTTGGTACTTATATTTATTATTTTTTTTATTTTTTTTAAAAAAAAAGAAAAAAAAAAAGAGAGGGAATTATTTTGCATGTTAAAGTGGAATAGGGACGACACCGGTCGATTAAGTCGTACAACTTTAGATCATCCCTTAGGACATACTTCTGAAATTCCTTCGCAATATCTCACACCTTGTGAGATGGCTGATCTAAATGAAGATGCGGGGAGTCACCACAATAGAGAACGAGAACCCCATGTTATGACTCTAAGACAATACCTACAACCGGCTAGGACTAGTCAGCCTTCATGCATAATTTTTCCTGATAATGTAGGACATTTTGACATCAAACCAGGGGTAATCCAATTGCTGCCCAAGTTTCATGGGTTAGAGTCCGAAAGTCCGTATCTTCATTTAAAGGATTTTGAAGAATTGAGCATTACATTTAGAGTGCCAAATGTCACCGAGGATGTCCTCAAGTTGACATTGTTTCCTTTCTCTCTAAAGGATAAGGCCAAAACATGGCTAAACTCTTTGCGACCTAGATCAATAAGAAATTGGCAAGATATGCAGAGAGAATTTCTAAAGAAGTTCTTCCCCACACAAAGGACCAACTTTTTAAAAAGACATATTAGCAATTTCCAACAAAAAGATAATGAAACATTTTATGAATGTTGGGAAAGATTTAAAGACCTTCTTCTCTCATGCCCTCATCACGGGTTCGAAACTTGGAGAACCATTAGCTTCTTTTATGAAGGTTTATCTCCACAGTTAAAACAATTTGTAGAAACCATGTGCAATGGTAGATTTTTAGAAAAACACCCTGATGAGGCGTGGGAATATTTGGATTCCCTTGCTGAGACTGCCCAACTTTGGGATAACGGGGATAGAAACACCAAGTCTTTACCTAAGCCTACTAACTCTGTACAGGGAGGCCTTTACAACCTCAGAACTGAGGATGATCTTCATGCTAAAATGGCAGCCCTCACTAGGAAGGTGGAAGAAATTGAGCTTAGGAAGGTTGAGCCTGTCAAGACTATAGAGCTTAGAAACGAGTGTTGTGGTATCTGCGATATGTCGGGTCATACTACTACAGATTGCCCCACCATACCGGCATTCAAAGAAGTCTTGCACGATCAAGCAAATGCTATGAACTCCTACCAAAAGCCTTATAACGATCCATACTCGAATACCTATAATCTTGGTTGGAAGAATCACCCAAATTTTAGGTGGAGAAACGATCATCCTCAACAGTCACACCATTCAGCTCCTCCACCTACACATCCTACTTATGCACCATCACCTTCTCAAAAGCCAAATATCGAGGATACCTTGCAATCCATACAAACTTTTCTACAAGGTCAAGCTAGTATCAATGCTCAAAATACTCGAAATTTTGAAGACATAAGGAACCAATTATCAATGTTGACTACCGTCCTAAGTACCCAAGAGAAGGATAAGCTTCCAGCTCAACCCCAACCTAACCCACAAGTGCACGGTAGTAATAATACGGATCTTTCTAGTTCGCATACAGAACATGCAAAGAGTATCATGACTTTGCGTAATGGGAAAGTCATTGATCATACCGTCCCATTAAAACCGCAAGTCACTTCTAATTCTGATGCTCCCAAAGTTGATGAAAGGGACAAAGATGAAGTTGAGGTCCCAACTTCTACCGAGAAAGTTGAATGCCCTTTTCCTCCACCTTTTCCACAACGATTAAAGCCGTTGCAAAAGCTCGAACCTAATTCTGAAATTCTTGAGCTTTTTAAGCAAGTAAAAATCAACATACCTCTTCTTGATGCAATCAAACAAGTACCTTCATATGCCAAATTTTTGAAGGACTTGTGTACTGTCAAGCGTAGATTAAATGTTAAGAAGAAGGCATTCTTAACTGAAAATGTTAGTGCTATTTTGCAGCACAACATTCTCCCTAAGTATAAAGATCCAGGTTGCCCAACCATCTCATGCATCATAGGCGACTTTAGGATAGAGCGAGCATTGTTAGATTTAGGAGCGAGTGTGAATTTGTTGCCATATTCTGTATATGAGCAACTTGGTTTAGGTGAGTTGAAGCCAACCTCCGTCACTTTGCAATTAGCTGACCGGTCAGTTAAAATTCCAAGGGGGATTGTCGAGGATGTATTAGTCCAAGTAGACAAGTTCTACTTTCCTGTCGATTTTATCGTATTGGACACACATCCGGCTTTGAACTCACAGTCTCAGATTCCGGTCATTTTAGGACGTCCATTTCTTGCGACTTCTAATGCATTAATTAATTATAGGAATGGCGTCATGAAGCTTTCTTTTGGTAACATGACCTTAGAACTGAACATTTTTAATGTGTGCAAACAACCCAATGATTTCGAAGAGAGTAAAGAGGTTGATTGGGTTGAAACTATCGCGGAGGAATATTTATTAGCTGAAGCATTTAACGATCCATCCGGCGATAGTTTAATTGATTGGTGTTCTAATGGCACCAATAAAGATGATTTGTTGGTCAAACCTAGTATGAATTTTTCGAACGCCATGATGATCAATGGGTGGAGACCAAAAGTAGAAAAATTTGAACAGTTGCCACCTCGAGAGGTGAAAATAGAACCATCCCATGAGCAAGCACCCAAGCTCGAATTGAAACCCTTACCAAAGGAACTTAAGTATGCTTTTCTTGGACCCGAAGATACTTTTCCTGTAATCATCTCGTCTGGACTTGATCATACCCAAGAAAGAAAATTAATTGATGTTTTAAAGAATCATAAAGGAGCCTTAGGATGGTCTATTGCCGACTTGAAGGGAATTAGCCCCTTAATTTGCACGCACCGGATATATTTGGAGGACAATGCCAAAACCACAAGGCAAATGCAACGAAGGTTAAATCCTACGATGAGAGATGTGGTTAAGGCAGAAGTCCTCAAGTTGCTTGATGTGGGTATTATTTACCCAATTTTCGATAGCAAGTGGGTAAGCCCTACTCAAGTTGTTCCTAAGAAGTCGGGTTTGACGGTAGTAGAAAATGAACAAGGTGAACTAGTTCCAACTCGTGTCCCGACGAGTTGGCGCATGTGTGTTGACTACCGTAAGCTTAATTTGGTCACACGAAAGGATCACTTTCCTCTACCCTTCTTAGACCAAGTATTGGAGAGAGTTGCAGGGCATGATTTCTATTGTTTTCTCGATGGCTATTCGGGATATTATCAAATTGAAATTTCACCGGAAGATCAAGAGAAGACTACCTTCACTTGTCCTTTTGGCCCATTTGCTTTCCGACGAATGCCATTCGGGTTGTGTAATGCACCTGCAACATTCCAAAGATGCATGCTCAGCATCTTTGAAGACATGAACGAAAAATTTTTGGAAGTGTTCATGGACGACTTCTCTGTTTTTGGCGACACATTTGATGAATGCCTGTCACATTTACAAGCTGTCTTAGCTCGATGTATGGAAAAGAATTTGATACTGAATTGGGAGAAATGCCACTTCATGGTACCAAAAGGAATTGTCTTAGGACATATTGTTTCATCGAAGGGCATGGAAGTAGATAGAGCTAAGACTGATTTAATTGCTAAACTACCTGCACCCAAGACGGTTAGAGATGTCAGATCATTTTTGGGTCATGCCGGATTCTATAGGAGGTTCATCAAGGACTTTAGTGTCATAGCTCGACCATTATGTAACCTCCTATCCCTTGATACACCGTTCAATTGGACTGAAACCTGTCAGGAGGCATTTGAAAAGTTGAAGTCTATGCTTAGCACTGCACCCATCGTGCGACCACCCGATTGGTCATTACCGTTTGAGATTATGTGCGACGCTAGCGACTATGCGATAGGAGCTGTCTTAGGACAACGCAAGGATAATAAGCCATATGTCATTTACTATGCAAGCAAAACCTTAAACGATGCTCAAATGAATTACACCACTACCGAGAAGGAATTGCTTGCAGTAGTATTTGCCTTAGATAAATTTCGCTCTTATATCCTTGGTGCTCCTATTGTTATCTTCACGGACCATGCGGCACTAAAATATTTGTTGGATAAGAAAGAGGCCAAACCACGATTAATACGATGGATACTTCTACTCCAAGAATTTGACATCACTATTAAAGATAAAAAGGGAGTAGAGAATGTGGTTGCTGACCATTTATCACGGCTAGTTTTTCATGATTCAGTGCCACAATTTTCCATCAAGGACTCATTCCCTGAAGAGCAGTTGTTTGCACTTTCTAGTATGCCATGGTATGCAGATATTGTAAATTTTCTTGTTACAAACTGGATGCCAGAGCATTGGGGGTCGACAGATAGAAAAATTTTCTTGCGCGAAGTAAAGAATTATTACTATGACGAACCCTATTTATTTAAATATTGCAACGATCAAATCTTTAGACGATGCATACCGGATCATGATATACAAAGCGTACTTTCTTTCTGCCACACTGATGCTTGTGGTGGACACTTTGCCTCTAAGAAAACTGTTGCAAAAGTCTTGCAATGTGGTTTCTATTGGCCTACTATGTTCAAAGATGCCCACGAGTTCTGCAGGACATGTGATCCATGTCAACGTATTGGAAGCCTAACTCGTAGGCAAATGATGCCTCTTCAACCCATTACTATTATCGAAATTTTCGATTGTTGGGGCATCGATTTTATGGGCCCATTCCCACCATCTTTTGGATATGAGTACATTTTAGTTTGGGTCGAGTATGTGTCCAAATGGATAGAAGCTGTTGCTTGTAGGACCAATGATCACAAACCTGTCCTGAAGTTTTTAAAAGAAAATATTTTTTCACGATTTGGGATGCCTAAGGTTATAATTAGTGACGGTGGAAAACACTTTTGTAATAAGCCTTTTGAGACATTATTAAAAAAGTATGGTGTCACCCACAGAGTTGCTACCCCATATCACCCGCAAACTAGTGGCCAGGTAGAGTTAGCCAATCGAGAAATCAAGCGTATTTTAGAAAAAACGGTAAATCCATCACGAAAAGATTGGTCCTTAAAACTATCAGATGCATTATGGGCTTACTGTACTGCATACAAAACCATTCTTGGCATGTCTCCCTACCGGCTAGTCTACGGAAAAGCGTGTCATTTGCCCGTAGAAATAGAACATAAATCGTATTGGGCAATTAGAAAATTAAATTTTGATTTACAAGATGCCGGTCTAGCTAGAAAATTGCAATTAAACGAGCTTAATGAGATTCGCAGAGATGCTTATGACAACGCTAAAATTTGCAAAGAACGAATGAAGATCTTACATGATAAATCAATTTTAAAAAAATCTTTTGAACCTTTGCAAAAAGTTCTTTTATATGATTCCCGCTTACATCTGTTTCCTGGTAAGTTGCGATCAAGATGGACAGGTCCTTACATTATAAAAACTGTTTTTCCACATGGGGCGGTTGAGATTGAGAATCCACGGGATGGTAAAATTTTTAAGGTAAATGGACACAGGTTAAAACCTTTTCTTGAGAATTTTACAGATGAAGAGGACTCCTTTTTCTTGGGGGAGCCTTCTTATGACTGAGCATGAAGGCAAAGGTACGTGTATATTAGTTAGGATTATTTTTCTAGTTTTGTAGATTTTATTTTCTGGATATCAACAGCTCAAGGTATTCCTCTTCTCTTCAATATTATTTTCTCTACTGTCTTTCATTATAGCTTTCTTGTATCTATTACATTGAGGACAATGCAATGTTTAAGTTGGGGGGAGGGAAGTATTTTGAAAAAAAAAAAAAAAATTGCATTCTTTTCTAAGCAAATGCACATGTATTTTCATATTGAGTTTGTGCAACTATTACGGCAAGGAACACATGCATATTATGACTGATCAGAGACCTATTATTAGATCCCCGCACATGTACTTAATGATTATAGGAAGGCCTCAGGAGTTCATATTTGTTTAATGCATTTTTATTAAGCCGTATCTATAAAAGAAGTACGAGTATCCTTGTCCGTACTATAAGGTTCATGATTTGGTTTTCACATAAAGATAGAGGTTGAATACCCTGGCTAGATCACCTAAGTGCCTTATGTTCCGACCTTGGTTGACCTATAGTCACGATGCAGTCACGTTATATGGTTCAGTTTACCTTCTCTATTTTGAAAAAAAAAATAATAAAAAATAAATAAATAAATAAATAAATAAATAAATGAGGAGATGACAAGTCTAACCTCGTGGTGTAGTTTGGTTCGAGTAATTAAGCCCGAGGGGTGTTTTCACCTAATGCCTTGAGCCAACTGGATCAAGAGTCATTGGCCGAAAACTCGCTACATGGACCTTGCTAGAGCCTAAGGGGGTTGGACTATTGTAATCACCATATGTGTTTCCAATATTTATGCTAAAAAAAAAAAAGCATGAATAGGGTTGGTCGGGCTGAACCCAGTGACATGTGGTAATGGCTGGTTTGACTCCATTGTATTGGACCTTTGTGTACTTTGGATATTTAGTTGGGATTGATAGCTCTTTCTTTACATACGAACCATTCTTGACGAATGTAGACAACATGTGATATTCTGAAAATTTGATAGATCAGGTTCTAATAAACTGTAGTAAACACTTGCGAACTTGAGTAGTGCACCTAAAATTCAAGCGGTACCATGTTGTGGTGGAGGTATTAGTACTCTGAGAAAGTCATATTATTTTATGCACACTACACTTTCATATTTCCCCTTGCTTTGATAGTTGCCATGCTTGAAAATATATATTAATTACATGGGTATTAGCTTAGAATTTAGGACCGCATGTCATATCATTCATGATGTTTGTGGGTAACATCCCTGAAAACCCTCACGAGACAACACTCGTCCACTAGGGTAACCTAGGGGTTTAACGGCTTGTTGCACGTGCTAAGTGCAATCGTAATGCCCTGCGAAAATGGGTACGTATCTTAGTTTTGTATCTTCAGCTTCAATAAAAAAAAAAAAAAAAAAATCATAGGATAGACAACATTTTTTGTGCCCTCATTTTATCGTTTGCTCGTTAATTGCTAGAGACTAGCAATAAGCTAGTTGGGGGGTGTGATGAGAGCACAAAAGTGCGATTTACACATCACTTAAATTAATATTATTGCTAATAAATAATGATTAAATGTGTTGCATTAAAATCATATTTTTTGTGGTGCAAAAGTTATTGTAAATCAAGAGTTTAAATGCACATTTTGTATAGTTTGGGATAAGGCATGGCTCCAAGCCTAATGATGTTAGGAGCATAATTGAATCTGGTCAAGCACATTTGCACCGGAGCTACACATGTCTACATGCCATAGCCTCTTCCCGGGACACATGCCAAAGATCCTGCTGCAGCCCTCATCCGTTACCATCTTCAGCATACCGCGAGCTCCCAGATTCGTGATTTGATCTCAGAGGCTTCCAAGCGTCCGCTCCTCCTCGAGTCCATTCACAACCCGATCAACGCCCCTTCTTCCGCCCGTTTCACACGCCTCCCAGCTCCCGGATCAAGCAACATCACCTCCCAGCGCGGCATCTCCTCCGGTTTATCTCACATCGGCGTCCAACTCTTCATCTGCCCGTGATCGTCTCCCAGCCTTCGCGATTCATCCGGCATCCGTCTCATCCGCGATCACCTCCCACGCGTCCGCTCGCCTCCTCCGCATCACATCCCAGCAAAGAACCAGCTTATTAATCCATGATTTCAGCCAGCGATCATCCTCCTCCAGCGTGCAGCCCATCCGTTCGCATTCACAGAGCAGATTAGCGCTCCATCTCCCGCGATCACCTCCCGGATCCACGATCTGCTCATCTTCCGCCTGCCTCACACGCCTCCCAACCGTTCGTGAGGATCATAGCAGCATCCACAATCTCCCAGCAATCCCGCTTCCCGTGAAGCATCGTAGCCATCCGCACGTCGTCCGCTCCCGCGATCAGCTCCCGTGTCCGTCTCGTCCGCGTTCTCAGCCGTTCACACATGATCCTCGGCGATGCATCCGGAGTCCGCACCCATCCTCTTCTCCGGATATCCATCGCTAGCTGGGAGGTTGGGGGATATATATATGGGGGGGGAAGAAGAAAACGGGGAGCCGGCATCCGAAGAGAAAAGAAGAGTGAAAACCGAGGAAGAAAGAGAGGGAAACAGGGTATGCCCTGTTTCCGAAAATAAAAAAAAAAAAGAGAAATAGAAAAAAAAATATGAGGAGGCTTATTTCTTTGATGGAGGGCTGATATCCTAGGTGATGGGTGAAGGGAGATCATTTGGTGTACCAAATTCATGATGTAAATTCTAATCCTTTGCTTTATACGATTTATCTTTTGATTATGCCATGATTCTTATATGTTGAAAATTCTTTTATGATTTATGCTTATTGATACATGTCTTCCTCGATTATTTGATTCATCGTTGACGTTATAAGGCACGTTGAATGCTTAACAAAAGAATTCATGTTATCAAGAACATACTCCATAATTAAATTTTCTGCTTATAATTCTTAAAGAAAACAAAAGAATCATAGAATTTATCGCATGAATTTGATATTATCAAAGGAGATTCTGGATCCCTGCACCATCTTAATCTATCCTAACTTCGATTCTCTATTTATTGATTTATTTTCTATTTGCAAAACATCATCTTAATCCACAAGTTTATTGTATTAATTAAATCTGAAATTACGCTAATAATCCATATTTCGTTCTCTGAGGAATCGACCTCGGACTCCCGAGTTATACTGCTTGTGCGATTCTCCTGCACTTGGGAGAACAGTTTTATTTTTGCACCACTAGTAATAGTGGATGATTTCTCAAGATATACATGGGTTTCGTTTCTTGCACATAAAAATAAAGCATTTTCAGCATTTTTGAAATACTATAGAAATATCATAACTGAAAAGAATTTCACTTTAATTGCAATTCAAAGTGATCATGGAACTGAATTTGAAAATCAACACTTTGAAGAATTCTATAATGAGAATGATATTTCACATCAATTTTCAGCACCTAGAACGCCTCAACAAAATGGGGTTGTTGAAAGAAAAAATAGAACTTTGGCAGAAATGGCTCGCACTATGTTATGTGAGTCAAATCTTCCAAAGTACTTTTGGGTTGAAGCTATAAACACTGCTTGCCATATTTTAAATCATGTTTTAATACGTCCGATAACAAAGAAAACTCCTTATGAACTTTGGAAGAGTAAGAAACCAATTGCTAAATATTTTAGAGTATTTGGATGTCGATGTTTTATTTTAAACAATGGCAAGGAGGATCTAAGCAAATTTGATGCCAAGTCAGATGAGGGTATCTTCTTAGGATACTCTACTTCTAGAAGGGCATATAGAGTCTTCAACAAGAGAACTCTTATAGTTGAATAGTTAATAAATATTATCTTTGATGAGTCTGATAGTGAGTCCCCTAGGAGAGAAAATATACTTGATGATGGTGCAGGAAATATTGAGTTTGAAAAACTGAATCTTAATGACGTGCCAAATCAAGAAAATGGAGATGAAAAGGAAAAGGAAGTTGATCATGAATCACCACAATCTCAAGACTTACCAAAGAAATGGAGGTACGCATATGGACATTCCAAAGACTTGATTATTGGTGATCCATCACAAGGGGTAAGAACTCGATCCTCTCTTAGAAATTTGAATGACGATCTTACTTTTGTTTCACAAATAAAACCTAAAACTTATGAAGAAGCTGAGCATGAAATAAATTGGATTAATGCTATGCAAGAAGAATTAAATCAATTTAAAAGGAGCAATGTATGAACATTAACTGAAAGACCAAAGCATAATTCTGTAATTGGAACAAAATGGATTTTTAGAAATAAGTTAGATAAAAATGGAGTAGTTACAATAAATAAAGCTAGACTTGTAGCTAAGGGATACAATCAAGAAGAAGAGATAGATTTTGAAGAAACATTTGCTCCCATAGCTAGATTAGAAGCTATTAGAGTACTTCGAGCATTTGCATGCTTTATGAATTTCAAATTATATAAAATGGATGTAAAAAGTATCTTTTTAAATGGTTATAAAGAAGAGAAAGTGTATGTAGAGCAACCTCCTAGTTTTGAAAGTCATGAATTTTCTAATCATGTGTTTAGATTACACAAGGCACTATACAGATTAAAACAAGCACCTAGGACTTAGTATGACTGACTAAGCAAATTTCTGTTAAACAATGATTTTAGTAGAGGAAACATAGACAAAACACTCTCCTTAAGAGAAAAGATAAAAATCTGCTAGTGGTACAAATATATGTAGATGACATCATATTCGGTGCCACTAATAAAAATCTTTGTAAAGAGTTTGCTGAATTAATGCAAGGAGAGTTTGAGATAAGCATGATGGGAGAACTTAATTTCTTTCTCGGATTACAAATCAAGCAAACTAAGGAAGGGATCTTCATTCATCAAACTAAGTATATAAAGAAAATACTAAAGAAATTTGGTAATGAAAATCACAAGGAAATAGGCATTCCAATGAACCCCACCAGTAAGCTAGGCAAAGATAAGAAAGGGAAAAGTATAGATATGAAACTTGTTGGGATTTGTATCCTAAATGTCAATCGTCAGTATATTGATGATTGAATTTTGTGAATGAATTGACAAATTAATAAAGTGTTATTTGGCATTATTCATCATTTCATCTTCAAATGAACTCTTATATGATGAAGTCCTTAGGACTTATGTTATGATAAAGGAGGATTTATCTTTGAGTCCTTAAACTTATTTGCGACCAAATGATATGTTGTTACTAGGACGACAGCATTATCGAGATTAGGTCGTTGTGTGACATATACGTTGGTTGTCCTCTTAACCAAGGAGTGTGGAGACACTGGTATGCCACACAGGTGAAGTGTAGGAGTACATTTCACTGAACGTGACCAATTCCGGAACGCTCTACTGTCGAGAGATGTTCCGAGTGGATATGGGTATAAGTTTGGCCCTCTGACCTGAGACCGCAACCTGTGACTAGCAAGCAACTCACTGTACTTTGGTACCGGACTACCTGAATTTCTAATTCAGTGACGGAAGGTCACTGGGTGCAATCAAGTACTTGCGTAGTCAGTTGTGAGTCAAGATGGAATTGACCCCTCCTGAAAACAGGAGATAATGTCTTGTAATTAATTTAGCAAAACCTTGGCTAGGGTAATCCCAGTGAGGTGTCACGGGATATCTAAAGTTAATCACATAATGGATGTACTAATTATAGGGTTGACAGTGAGCTCTAAGTCATCCTGGCATTAGGAGTCAAAGGGATTGAATTATACAGTAACCATAGTTCAGGGTTCCAGAATATTTGCTTCGCATATATTCGGCCTATCCGGACGTTGGGTACCATTGCTAGATGGTCACATCAATTAGTGTAGGAAATTGTTCCTATACTACCGGCTTAGGTTCGAACCTATGAGGTCAAACGCAAAGAAGATTCCTGATTGATCAAGAAAGCTGATGAATGATTAAGAATCATTCAGGGATAATTTGGTCAATTTGATTGGCAAATTATCTTATAAAATAATTAAAGTAATTATTGAAGAATTAATTAGTAATTAAATTACTAATAAACTCAATTTGATTGAGTAATTGTGCTAAGGATGAGCCAAATTGAATTGGATTCAAGTTTGGGCTCAATCAGGATTTTGACCTGATTGGATTAGGTTAGAACCAAAAAGGACTTAAGCTGATCAAATTAATTTTAAATTAATTTGTTCTTAATTGGGGATTGACCTAATTGGATTAGGTCCAACACAAAGTAATTAATTCAATTTGATTGAGTTTGCATGAGCCAAAATTGAATTGCATTCAATTTGAGCTCAATCAGGGTCTGACCTGATTAGGGTTCAACCAAATTGCTTTGTTTTAATTCGGGTTTGACCAAATTTGATTAGGTGCAACCCAAGGGGATTAGGCTCAGATGATGTGGCAATTATTGGTGACATGGAATTGGATTTCATGAATTTTAAATAAACCAAAATTATTGCATGGCACATGGACCCATTGCTTGACACATGGCCACATTGTTTGTTATTTGAATTTAAATTCAAAAATTAAGCAATGTGTTAAATGATTTTAATCACTCAAACCATCAGCCAAGGTGGCGTATGAGTTTTTGAAGGAATTAAATTCGAATTTCAAGAGGTGATTTCGAAATTATGAAGTGTTTTACCTTGCCGCATGGATTTCAAATTCCTTCCCTCTTGCACATGTGTTTAAAATTTGAATTTAAATCAGATTTGGTTGAGATCTGATTTGGGTTGTTCCTATTACATTGCATGTGCCAACTAAATGAGGTTTTCTGAAAATAAATTTTGAATTTTGAATGAAAATTCGGAGGCCATTAAAAGGGGTCAAACATGGGCACCAAAAACACATCCATTGCAGCCTTCTTCCTCACCCGCCTCCTCTTCCTCTTCTTCTCCATTTTAGATAGGGTTTTCGGGTGAATATCTAGAAGATTCAAGATCAGATCTGAGTCCTCTACTTTCCTTACAAACCTCATCTCCATCTGCTTCAAGACGATTGATCAAGAGTTGATTGAATCCCGACGGGCAGATTTCAGCTTTCAAGTGTTCTGCAACTGCTAGCATTGTTGCGGAAGAAGATCCCTCAGGACTTCGCGTGTACTTCTCGTAGAGGCCATTCGTGTGCGTGGCTGCGAAGTCAAGAATCAGATTCACAACTTTCATCCATCATAAAAGATATTAATCTAGCATTAATCATTTATTATGGTGTCAAGGTCTAGGTCCGATTCCCCGAAGTTTTACCCTCTTTTGGGGCTCCTCACGGAGATATCTCCAGAATCCATTCGATGGATATTCGGAGATTAATTGGAATAGAGTTCTTAAGTTTTAGATCTGATAGTTAATCATGCATAAAAGTTTTAGCATAATTATTTAAACGATTCCGGCATAATCCTATGTGTTCTTAATGTGCTGATTTCTAGATTTGATCTTGTAAGCATGCATGAATTAAATTGTTTGATTCATTTTTCTGCTGTATTTTTGAAATTTTAAAAGAACTACATGTGGCTTGATTCCTCTTGTGAAGGGGTACGTAGGCAACCCGATCAGGTTCAGCTATGGTTTTCAAAAAAAAAAAAAAATTCAGCATGCTAAACACCGAAGAACCTAGGAATCACTTTCATTGGTATCAGAGCCAGGTTTATGTTTAAACTTTTATGTTTTAATTCTTGCAATTAAATCTGAAATCATTAACATGTTTAGATTAGATCTAAAATACTTTTTATGATTGATTTAATTGCTGATTATGCATGATTAAGTAGATCTGAAATTTTGGATGCATATGATGCATGTTTGTGTTAGGATTAGTAACATGAATAAATCTGAAATCATAATATTGTTTAGATTAGATCTAAATAAAGTTTATGATTCATATGATCTCTGATTTTAATGAACAAATCAGATCTGAAAATAAAAGTGAAAAAACAAATACATAAGATGTATGTTGTTTGTATTAATTCATGTTGTTATGTATATGTGATGCATGAACATAAAACATAATGACTTAAACATGAATTAAATCTGATTACATGTGATTAATTACAAAAACTCAGATCTGAAAATATGTTTTAAGAATTGAAAGATTGTAATTAATATGTAATTAAAAAAAAATATGCAATGATCAAAACTTTCATAAGTCTAAACTTAATTGAGAATTAAGTGTTATGAAATAGAATTGTAACTCAATTAATTGACATTGCATAATTCTTTGGGCATATGGGTTAGCTTGAATCAAGTTCTTAGGATTGGGTTAGACCTAAGGTTAGAATCAAACATGGTCTAATTAGAGTTAATTGATCAAATCTAATTAAGTAGTAACTAGATTAGGTCAAAGAAACTCTAGGTTAAATACAATAGTTGTAGATTGATCAATTCCATATCTTTGATTAGACCAAGATGGAACTTGATTTAGGCTCAGAGGTGTAGCCCGAGTCATTTGAGTAATCAAATCAAAATTGATTAACCAGTCGGTGTCTAAGGTAAGTTTGGCAGTTTTGACTGGTGGTTTTTAATTGGGAGCTACTCGCACTGATTTGTCTTTGTCGAGTTAATGGCATATCCTTTCCACCGATCTCACTTACCTGGCCGATATGGTCAATCACATTTTGATTGGATCACTTAATGATTCGAGTTAGCCCATGCCTTAAGAAAAATCAGTATGACTGATTTAGGTGTCTCCTTAACCGGTTTGAGTCTAATCTGATTTGGTGAAGTCAGTGGGAGAAATTAGACTAACCGGATCTTCTCATCTATCCTAATTATGAAATCCTCTAAAATTATTAGGTCCTTAAAATGAAATGGTTATGGGGATAACTAGGTCATAGCCTCTCATTAAGTTGGGTGATAATGGGTCCAATATTTTGATAATTATTGGAGGTGCCACACGCCTGGTACTTATCAAGCATTGGAATTGTCATTCAATATATGATGAGTTAAGTGTACCTTCAATAGGCGGTCAGGTGAGCCGAGCCATACTCGGGCTTGGTCGTCTATTAGTTGATTAGACTTAACCCTATCATTTAATGGTTGGACCTGACTAGGGTATTCGGTGGAGGCGCCACACGCCTGCCGGAAAACCTAGTGCAAAATCATCACTAGAAGTTGCTTGGTGAAGCAATTGGTTAAGAACCTACCAATAGGTGCATATGGGTTGGCCGAGCCACACTCGGGCCTATATGTGATCTATTGGGTTCTAGTGCCCACTAAAGAATTAGGAGTAATTTTTCGAATTAGAGGTAGAGGCTACCAATTTGTATAAAATAGTGGGAATACCTTTAGACTAAAGTCCAAGTCTATTGAGTTTAGTCAATTCATATACTAATAGCCAAATTTTCTTTTTATGCAGAAATGGCCACTAATTTGTCACTTCGCTCATTGTTGGACAATGACAAGTTGACTGGTCCAAATTTCAATAATTGGCATAGAAAACTGAAAATAGTGCTAGAGTATGAGAGGATCCTTTATGTGATAACGGATCAAGCACCTGAGCAGCCCGCTGCTAATGCATCAAGATCGGCCAGAGACACTTATCAGAAGTGGCTCAGTGACCGGATCACTGTTCGATGCATCATGTTGGCAGCAATGAGTGATGAGTTTAGTAGGCGTTTTGAGAATACGCAGCCGGAAGATATCATTCAAGTGTTGAATGAATCATTCGGCGTTCCTGACGACGTTGAGAGGCACAAAACTAGTTGTGCCATCTTCAGCGCCCGAATGAAAGATGGGACCTCGGTAACTGATCATGTACTGTACATGATTGAGTTGATCGAGCGTCTAAGCTCTCTTGGCTTTTCCCTTCATGATCAATTGGAAAAGGATGCCATACTAAACTCATTGCCTGGATCATACCGTCCTTTTCTCACTCATTTTCGTATGACGAAACCTGTAGTGAATTATCACCAATTGTTGGGGTTACTACAGACGTTTGAGAATGATCACCAACTTCTTAAGAAGACGGTGAATTTAGTGGGAGGTTCATCCAAGGGTCACTCCTTTAAGAAAGGAAAAAAGAAAAATAAAATCCAAAAGAAACAGGTGCACCATGCTCAGCCTAGTCAGAAAAATAATAAAAAGGCTGATCAGAGAAAGGCGGAGTGCTTCTTCTGCAAGAAGCAAGGACATTGGAAGAGGAACTGTCCTCTTTACATTGCATCCCTCGATCCGAACCGGCCTAAGAAAAGTGGGCAATCAGTTGCCAATCAAGGTACTTATATGATAACACCTTGCAATTTTTCTATTTGTGATAATTCGACCTGGTATTGGATACCGGTAGTCCTTTTAATATTTGCAATTTGTTGTAGGGGCTACAAGTCAGTAAGAGATTTGAAGAAGGAGAAAGGTTCCTGAATGTTGGAGATGGAAGACCAGTTCCAGTTCTAGCTTTAGGAATTCTTAAACTTAAATTCAGCTCTCATGTAAATGTTCTTAGTGATTGTCACCATTGTCCAAGTTTTCTATTGAATATCATTTCTGTAGGCCTTTTGGCCAAAAATGGTTATGAAATATCAATAAAAAAGGATTATTGCAATGTCATTTGGAATGGTGTTGTTGTAATGAATGGAATTCTGAGTAATGGCATTTATATTTTGTCACAGCCTGTTCATGTAATGTATAAATTCAATAAGCGCCCTAGAATAGATAATGTCACGGATGTCTACCTTTGGTATCATAGACTAGGTCATATTAACAAGAACAGGATGATCAGGTTAAGTAAAGAAGGAATCCTTGATGTTAATAATTGTGAATCATTGACAACCTGTGAATTATGTCTTCTTGGTAAAATGACCAAATCACCTTTTACCGAAAAAGGTGAACGAGCCAGTGATTTATTGACCCTTGTACATTCTGATGTATGTGGGCCAATGAGCACAGATGCTAGAGATGGGTATTCATATTTCATTACGTTTACAGACGACCTTTCAAGGTATGGTTATGTCTATTTAATGAGACATAAATCTGAATCATTTGAAATGTTCAAATTATATCGTAATGAAGTAGAAAAACAAACTGGAAAGAGTATTAAAACTCTTCGATCAGATCGAGGAGGTGAATACCTCTCCAGTGAATTTTTGACATATCTAGGAGAAAATAGGATTCTCTCTCAATGGACTCCTCCTGGTACACCACAATATAATGGTGTGTCAGAAAGGAGAAATCGAACTCTGTTAGACATGGTTCGATCCATGATGGGGTTTGCTAATCTGCCCATATCTTTTTGGGGATATGCTCTTGAGTCAGCCTGCTATATTCTAAATAAGGTTCCAAGTAAGTCTGTAAATAAAACACCACATGAGATGTGGACTGGACGCAAGCCGATGCTCTCTCACCTTAGGATTTGGGGGTGTCCGGCGTACGTCAAACGTTTGAAGACAGACAAACTTGAACCCAAGTCTGACAAATGTTTCTTTGTTGGTTACCCTAAAGAAACTAAAGGATATTACTTCTACTTTGCTGAAGAACAAAAATTGTTCGTAAGCAATAGAGCAATTTTCTTAGAAAAGAAATTTCTTGGTGAAGGAACAAATAGCTCTAATGTTGAGCTTAGAGAAGTTCAACATATAGAATATCCGACACCATCTACTGAACCAGTTGAGTCGGATTTGATTAGATCAGATCCAGAACCCATATTAGATGCACCATTAAGGCGATCGGGTAGAGTACCACGTCAGCCGGACAGATACTACGGTTTCTTGGTCCGAGATGGGGATCCTATCGAATTTGATGAAAATGATGAGGATCCGATCACATATATGGATGCAATGCAGAGGTATGACTCTGATAAATGGCTTGGAGCCATGCAATCCGAAATAGAATCCATGAAGGTCAATGATGTTTGGACATTAGTTGACCTACCCGAAGGAATTAAACCCATAGGGTGTAAGTGGATATTCAAAAGGAAACGAGGCGCAGACAGAAAGGTAGAGACCTATAAAGCCCGTCTGGTTGCCAAGGGTTATCGTCAACGTTATGGTATTGACTATGACGAGACGTTTTCTCCTGTGGCAATGCTCAAGTCCATTCGGATTGTGCTTGCGATAGCAGCACATTTAGACTATGAAATCTGGCAAATGGATGTAAAGACCGCATTTCTAAATGGAGATTTAGAAGAAGAAGTGTATATGATACAACCTGAAGGTTTTATATCTGCAGATGAGTCTAAAGTGTGCAAACTTCAAAAATCTATTTATGGATTAAAGCAAGCTTCACGGAGTTGGAATATACGTTTTGATAAGGTAATCAAAACATATGGCTTCATTAAGAATGAAGAGGAACCTTGCATTTATAAATGGGCAAATGGTTCAGTTATTATATTCCTTATTTTGTATGTGGATGACATTCTTTTAATCGGAAATGACATTCCTGCATTACAAGGAATAAAGGTTTGGCTATCATCTCAATTTGCTATGAAGGATTTGGGAGAAGCATCTTACATCCTAGGGATGAAGATCTACAGAGATAGATCTAGAAGATTGCTTGGATTATCCCAATCCACATACATTGATACTATACTGAAGAGGTTCGGTATGATTAATTCCAAGAAAGGCTATCTTCCGATGGGCCATGGAATTAACCTCTCTAAAAGGGATTGTCCGACAACCCCTCAAGAAAGAGAGAGTATGGATAGAATTCCATATGCTTCGGCAGTGAGATCTATAATGTATGCCATGACATGTACTAGACCAGGCGTGGCATACTCACTAGGAGTAGTGAGCAGATACCAGTCTGATCCAGGTAGCAACCACTGGAAGGTTGTAAAAACCATCCTTAAGTATTTGAGAAATACTAAAGATCAGTGGCTTGTCTATGGTGATTCTGACTTAAAACTTGAGGGATATACTGATTCAAGTTTTCAGTCAGATCAACATGATAGCAAGAGCGTGTCAGGATATATCTTCACTCTTAAGGGTGGGACCATCTGCTGGAAGAGTTCCAAGCAGCATACAGTGGCAGATTCTACATGTGAAGCAGAATATATTGCAGCATCTGATGCCGCCAAGGAAGCTGTATGGTTGCGGAAGTTCATCACCGAGCTTGGAGTGACACTCTCCATTGATGGTCCAGTGCCTGTATTTTGTGACAATACTGGGGCCATAGCTCAAGCAAGGGAACCTAAAGCACATCAGCGGCCCAAGCATATTCTACGTCGCTACCACCTGGTTCGAGAGATCATCGATCGAGGTGATTGTTCATCCTTTCCTGTCTACCTAAAAATATGCTAGACAGATCGTTGTTAGAACCGACGAACAAAAGTTGAATTTAAATTTACTCTTATCTGTTCTACTCGAAGAATAGTGGTCGTAAGAGGTCGATCCACAGGGAGGCGATTGGAGTTGCTTAAAAATAAAAATGTTCACTCGGATTCAAAAGCGATTTTTGAATATCAAAAGAAAAATATTACGTCGGGGATGTTGATAGATTCTCTAGTCTACCGGAGAATGATTTTTAATTAAAATTAACTAGAAGACATGTACTTAGATTCAAAAAGCATTTATATATTTAATGGAAAAGAAGAGTTTTTTTTTTGCATAAATTAAAATGGATGACAACAGTGCTTAGGGAGATTGAGCCTGGAACATAGACTGCATGAAAGAAGATTTCATAAATTGCAACTAAAACGAGAATTTTTGAATGCATAAAACAAACTGCAGGAATTAAACTTAACCTAAAACATGAATTGCATAAAAGAAAAATTAATGGATTGCATTAAAAGATTTCATAAAAAGAAAACAGAAATTAACTTGAACCTAGAACAGGGATTGCATGAAAGAAATTTTGCTAGATTTCATAAAAATAAATTGATTACAAAGGTAGAAATGAAGATTGGTGGCTTGATGCTGCCTTTCTTCTGTAAATAAAATAAAGAAAAGAAATAACAAAAAAATCAAAAAGAACACTTCTCCCTTTCTCTCCCACGGTGGAACAACATAAAATATTATTTTTTTCTTTCTTTCTTCTCCAAAAGAACAGAGCAATGCTCTGTTTCTTTTTTCTTTCTTCTCTCCCACCGAACTCTCTCCTCTCTTGGTTCCCACCCCAAACCGAGCACACCCCTTTCTCTCTTTCTTCTCCTCTCTTATATAGATCCCATCAGCAAGCATGTGGAGAGGATGCGAGATCGATGGGAGCTGATCATGGGTGAAGATCCGGCGCGGATGTAGGGATTGGCTGGGCGGGTCGCGGAAGGAAGGCGCGGACTTCCTTCTTCGGGCATTGCAGAATCTTCGCTGGGAGGAGGCGATGATCCGTGGATGATGAGCGCGGAAGAGTTTGGCTGGAATCGGAGGACGCGGATCCGTGGCTGGGGCACTGCGGGAGGAAGAAATGGAAGGGAGCTGGGAGGACGCGGTGCGGTTGAGGAGCTGGGATGCTGGAATCGCTGGGAGCTGAAGCGGAAGGTGGGGACTTGGTTTCCTTCTTCGGGTGCTGCTGATGCGGAAGGGAGGCGCCGAGATCTTCGTTGCTGGGAGGTGAATCGCCCGGGATTGCATGGAAGCGGAAGGTGGGCTGATGCGGACGGCTGGCTGTGAACGCGTTGATGGCGTGGAGGATTTGGAGGGAGATCGCTGGAAATCACGCCTTGCTGGGACATGGATCATGGCTTGATGCATCGCGGGAGAAGAGGAGTGGAAGGCTCGCTGTGACCGGAAGAAGAGTAGAGAGGCGCTCTGTGAGGCGGGATCATGGGATGGTGGGGACCGTTGCTCTCCCTGTTTTCGCATGGGATCGACGTGGATCCGACTTGGAAGGAAGCTGGGATCTGCTGCTTGGATCATGGCTGGAGCTGGGACCACGGCCTTGGGGAGACGCCGGTGATGAAGTCGAAGATGAATACGGACGCGTGATGCTGGGAATCCGGAAGAGCTGGCACGGGTGCTTGGCTTGGCTGAAAATGGGTCATGTGCCAGTTTCTGCAATGGAATTGGATTTGGAGGAAGGTCTGGGAGATACCATTTCCATCCAATTAGTCATATGAATAAAATAATGTGATATGAAATTTGGCTTGTAGACAGACGGACTAAGTTCGTTACGGGTCATCTGTTCTGACTAGAGGTCAGTTGCAAGTCTTTCAAGTCATGGGTCACCCAGCACCTTATAGTTATGACATGGCCAATTTAGATTTGCCCAAAATTATTTTCCAAAAGCACAAAAGAAATGGACCCGATTCGGACCCGAACCCGACTCGGACCCGATTTGAAGTCAAATTTGTACTCAATGTGCATTTTATCTCTAATTTATACTAATCTATGTTAAACCCAAATATAATATTAATCTAGTGAATTTATCATTATTAGTTAGCAATAACACTAATTTTAGTAACATGTAGGTCGCACTTTTGTGCTCTTATCACACCCCCCAACTAGCTTATTGCTAGTCTCTAGCAATTCAGTGCGAAAATGATAAAATGAGAGAGCAAAAGTGTTATTTATTATATAAATATCCTAAGATAAATACTCACTTTTGTAGAGCATTACGATTGCACTTAGCACGTGCAACAAGCCTTTAAACCCCTAGGTTACCCTAGTGGACGAGTGTTGTCTCGTGAGGGTTTGCAGTAAAGTTACCCACAAACTTCAATCCCAAAATAAAATTTGATTTGTGAAATGAAAGTCTTATTTCATAACTGATAAGAATTTCAAAAGCACACAAGGTTTAATTACTAAGTAGCCCAATTTCTAGGTTAGTATGCAATTTAAGTTGAAGTTATTAAGTTTTCCGTTAGGAAGTTGTAAGACTTATTTATACTTGAGTGCTCAGTGAAGTTTGGACCATGCACAAGCTAAGGTTTTGGATCTCCAAAATATCGCTAATATTAGTAGTTTCCAAGAATTGGTCGGACAAGACCTATTTGCTGATTCAAAATCAACTTTGCTGCAGGATTTCGAGAGTTGTGGATGTTTACTTTAATACCTCATGGGCTTTATCTGTAATATTCCAGTTTACTCGAATTTTTACAACGACGGCTTTCACACTATTGTCTTTCTTAAGGTCAGTATACATTTTTTTTTTCATTTTTTTTTGTGTTTTTTTTTTGTGTATTAAAGAGAAATGATAATGTATATATTGTGCACTTTTACTCCTGTGATGATTCCTCCATGTAGCGAGCAATTAGTCGACAATTCTCACACCAGTTGGCATGAGGTGTCGGGCATCAAGACTCCCCTACGGACCTATGCTCGGGTTCCTCATCACAAGCCCGCTGACCTTTGACAATAGGTAGCCCTTTTCGATGTACCTGACTAAATCCACCATTTTTTTTTTTTTGGATCAGAAAAAGATGGTTCATCAGGATTCGAAGTTGCTACCATATTCTCAACACAATGTCGAACCTATACCTTAGAAAATACAGGCCAGATGTGTTGTGAAATTCAAAGCACTAATTAGCTTACAACTCACTAAAAGGAACTTAATAAAAAGAACTTACTTTGCACTACTTCCAACTAGTCATTGGGCTCTTAGATTTTATATACCTTGTGTGTTGTATATTTTTTTTTTTCAAAAATTTTAACTAAAAACTTTTTTTTTATAAAATTTCAAATGCGTAAAAATACCCCCAAACCTAAATCTAACATTGTCCTCAATGTTAAAGAAAATTTAAAGCAGTAAGAGGACAGAGGAGAGGTTACCTGATATGGGTGGGTAAATTGAAAATTGGGGCAAAATCCCCCAAACCTGCATGTTAGTAATATATTGATGATGATTTTTTTTTTATATATATAAAAGAAACTTACATGTTAGGTTGCCTCCCAAATAGCACTAAGTTTTATGTCTTCAGCCAGACAATTCCGATTTACTCATAATAGATAGGGTCGGTCAGAAGTGTCTCCTCGACTTCTGGACTCAGATACTCAAGGTATGGTTTTAAACGATGTCCATTGACTTGAAAGGACCTACCATTCTTGGTATTGCATATTACTACTGCACCATGTGGGTGCACTTTCTCTACTGTGTATGGGCCAGTCCAGCGAGATTTAAGTTTTCCAGGGAATAGATGTAATCGAGAATCATATAGAAGGACTTTTTGTCCTTGGTGAAATTCCTTACGAATGATCATTTTATCATGCATGATCTTCATGCGATCTTTGTACTTTTTGGCACACTCGTAAGCATCGTTTCTAATTTCTTCAAGCTCATCGAGTTGAAGCTTCCTATATTCTCCTGCTTTGTCAAGATCGAAATTTAAATGTTTAATTGCCCAATAGGCCTTGTGTTCTAACTCGACAGGTAAATGGCAAGCCTTGCCATAGACAGTTCTATATGGAGACATTCCAATTGGTGTTTTGTAAGCCGTCCGATATGCCCACAGTGCATCTGTTAGCCTAAGAGACCAATCCTTCCGAGCTGTATGAACAGTTTTTTCAAGGATGGTCTTGATCTCCCGATTGGAAATTTCGACTTGTCCACTTGTTTGTGGATGATATGGTGTACTGACCTTGTGATTAATGTTGTACTTTCTCATAAGGGCTTTAAAGATTTTATTACAAAAATGTTTCCCCCCATCACTAATGATAGCACGAGGGGTGCCAAAACGAGCAAAGATAGATTCTTTAAGGAACTTGATCACCACTTTGTGATCATTGGTCTTACACGCGATAGCCTCAATCCATTTTGATACATAGTCAACTGCCACAAGAATATACTGATGCCCAAACGACATAGGAAAAGGACCCATAAAATCAATACCCCAAACATCAAAAATTTCTATAATTAAGATAGGGTTCAGGGGCATCTCATTCTTTCTCGAGAGTTTTTCTAATCGTTGACATCGATCGCAAGATTTACAATAGTCATGCGCATCTCGAAAAAGTGTGGGCCAATAAAATCCGCACTGCAAAACTTTTGCAGCAGTTTTCTTCCCACTAAAATGACCACCACAAGCATGGTCATGACAAAAGAAAAGGACATTCCTTTGATCGTGTTCAGGGATGCATCGTCTGATGATTTGATCAGGACAGTATTTGAACAAGTATGGTTCATCCCAAAAATACCATTTTACACGAGCTAGGAAGCGGAATTTCTCTTGTTTGGTCCATGAACGGGGCATTCGTTCAGTAACTAGATAGTTGACTACATCAGCATACCATGGAACATTGGTATGGAAAATCATCATTAATTGTTCATCAGGGAAGGTCTCGGACACAGGTAATGATTCTGCAGATGACTCAACAATTAGTCTGGACAAGTGGTCAGCTACTACATTTTCAGATCCCTTTTTGTCTCGAATTTCGAGATCAAATTCCTGGAGCAATAGGATCCAACGAATGAGCCTTGCCTTAGTATCCTTCTTTGTGAGAAGGTACTTAAGGGCGGCATGATCAGAATAAATAAGAACCTTAGATCCTATCAGGTAGGGGCGGAATTTATCTAGAGCAAAAACAACTGCCAACAATTCTTTTTCAGTGGTGGAATAGTTGAGTTGGGCGTCATTTTGAGTTTTGCTTGCATAATGAATAACATGGGGAAGCTTCTCTACTCGCTGACCTAAGACAGCACCTATGGCATAATCAAATGTATCACACATGATTTCAAAAGGACGACTCCAATCAGGACTCCTTATGATGGGTGCTGAAGTTAGTTCAGACTTTAGTCTTTCGAAAGCAGTTATACAAATTGGCGAAAAATTAAAAGTAGCATCTTTTGCCAACAAATCGCATAAGGGTTTCGACAATTTACTGAAATCCTTGATAAAGCGGCGGTAAAAACCCGCATGCCCTAAAAAGGATCTGACTTCCCTAACAGTTTTGGGAGGTGGCAATTTAGCAATTAATTCTACTTTGGCCTTATCCACCTCAATTCCCCTTTGTGACACAATGTGTCCTAAAACAATACCTGATTCTACCATGAAATGACACTTCTCCCAGTTAAGAACTAAGTTTTTCTCTTTACATCGTTCTACAACAAGGGTCAAGTGATGGAGACATTCATTAAAATTAGATCCGAATACAGAAAAGTCATCCATAAAAACTTCTAAAAATTTCTCCACCATGTCGGAGAAAATGCTCATCATACACCGTTGGAATGTAGCCGGTGCATTGCATAACCCAAAAGGCATGCGACGATAGGAAAAAGTGCCATAAGGACAGGTGAATGTGGTTTTCTCTTGATCCTCACGTGCAATTGGAACTTGGTTATATCCAGAATAACCATCAAGAAAACAGTAATGAGAGTGGCCAGCTAGACGTTCTAACATTTGGTCAATGAAGGGTAGTGGGAAGTGGTCTTTCCTAGTCATGGCGTTCAGCTTTCTGTAGTCGATGCACACTCGCCATCCAGTTTGGATTCGAGTTGGGACTAACTCATTTTGGTCATTCTTGATCACAGTAATTCCAGATTTTTTGGGTACAACTTGAACTGGGCTCACCCACTGGTTATCAGAAATAGGGTATATAATCCCTGCATCTAAGAGTTTGATGATTTCAGCTAGAACTACATCCTTCATGACTGGGTTAAGTCGCCTTTGTGGTTCTCTAGAGGTTTTTGCATTCTCTTCTAGATGAATTTTATGTTGGACCACAGAAGGGCTAATCCCCTTAATATCAGCTATAGACCAGCCGATCGCTTCTTGATTTTTCTGAAGGATATTTAACAACTTCTCTTCCTGTTCTTCAGTTAAATTTGATGCAATAATAACAGGTAAGGTGTTGTTGTCCCCTAGAAATGCATATTTTAGGTTTTCAGACAGATCTTTAAGTTCAAGCTGGGGAGGTTTGACACTTGAAGGTACTAGCTGGGATTCAGGTATAGGTAATGATTCAAATTTAGTCGCCCATCTGCTAGTATCCATTACAGGAATGGAATCTAGTAATGCATTAACCTCCTGATTCGACTCTCCTTCCTCACAATCTTGACTGAATTGGGCCAAACATCTTTCTAGTGGATCAGAATAACTTGACTCCTCGAAGGACTTGCTGATTATGTTTTCAATCATGTGAATTTCTTCTAAATCGTCCATCTCAAATGGTTGATTACTACTGTGAAAGACATTGAGTTGGACGGTCAAGTTTCCAAATGCTAAGGTCATTATCCCATTTCGGCAACTGATCACAGCATTTGAAGTGGCCAAAAATGGTCTACCAAGGATTACCGGGATGTGACTTCCTGGGTTTTTCACTGGTTCAGTTTCGAGGACTACAAAATCCACAGGGTAGTAAAACTCATTTACCTTTACAATTACATCCTCTACAATTCCCTTAGGATACTTCACAGTCCTATCTGCTAATGACAAAGTGATGTTTGTGGGTTTTAATTCCCCCAAACCTAGTTCGGTGTAGACAGAATAGGGTAATAGGTTCACACTTGCTCCTAAGTCTAATAGGGCTCTCCGAATGATGGTTTCTCCTATTTTAATTTCAACAGTGGGGCAACCAGGGTCCTTGTATTTTGGGGCAATCTGCTGTTGAATAAGAGATGAGGCTTGTGCAGCCATCACAGCTTGCCTAGGAATACTGGTTTTTCTTTTCACCGTGGTTAAGTCTTTTAAGAATTTTGTATAGGAGGGGATCTGTCTGATGGCATCTAGGAAGGGTAAATTTATTTGAACATTTTTAAAGACTTCCATGATTTCATCGTACTGAGATTTTTTCTTTAAGTCTTGTAGTCTACTAGGAAAGGGAGCCTTAGGTGTGTAAGTCTCTATTGGTTTCTCCTCTATTCCTTGTGTTCCCTGTTCTTGTGCCTTTTTCTGGGTGGGGTTTGGTTCATGTTTTTCTTCTTTTTCTTGCACAGGAAGTTGGACTTTGTTGTCCACTTGCTTGCCAGATCGTAAAGTGGTAATTGCCTGAACTTCATGGGTAGGGTTTCCATTAGAATCAATCTGAAACTGGCCTCTCGGTCCTTGATTCTGTTGCCTACTAGGGTTAGGCACTGGCTGACTAGGTAGTTCACCTTTCTTTCTATCCCCTAGAGAGTTTGCTATTTGACTTAGACTAACCTCAAGTTTTGCAATCGCTTGCGCATGGAATTGGTTAGTCTGGGTTTGAGCCATGTTGGTCTGTTGTTGCTGTTGGATGAAGTCTTGTTGCTGCTTCATCATGTTAGCCATCATGGCTTCCAATGATGTAGTTTGCTGAGGGATAGGGGCACTATATGTAGGAATAGGTGGAGCCAATGATTGGTTTATTTGTGATGGACCTATCCTGGGAAAATTCTTCTAAAAACCTGGTGGACCACCTTGATGCTGAATAGGTTCATTTTGCTTGTATGAGAAATTTGGGTGGAACCTATTATCAGGGTGGTAGACTGGGCTGAATGAATTGGGAGTGGGCTTCTTGAAGGCACTATATGAGTTTAGAGCATTTGCCTGCTCAGCCTTAATGTTGGATAAACTAGGACAACACTCCACTAGATGCTCAGAACTGTTACACAGGATACATAAACTATGTGACTCGTGATCCACTTTCATGATGGGATTTAACTCTTTATATGAACTCGAGCTAGTGGAAACAGTGAAAGCATCAAACTTTTTGCTTAAGTTGTTCATTCCAGTCACCAGATTGGACATGACATTTTTGAGTTCTGGGTCTGCTTTCATTTCATAATTACCTGGTTTTCTAGACCCGAACTCATCTCTATTTACTTCCTCACCATAGCTACTCCAATTTTGGGCGTTCTCGGCTAAGTCAACAAGAAATTCATAGGCTTGATCCGGGGTTTGGTCCATGAACCTACCCTTGTGCATGGACTCAATCATGTTTCTATGTGCCGGAGGTAGTCCTTTGTAAAAGAAATGTACTAGATCAGCCTTGTCGAGCCCATGGTGGGGGCACTTGACCAAAAGATCATGGAATCTTTCCCATAGTTGGAAAAATTCCTCCTCAGATTTTTCTCTAAAAGTTCTGATGGCATCTTTAATTTTTTCAGTTTTTACCATGGGATAGAACTTAGCCATGAATTTCCTAGATAGTTGTTCCCAAGATGTGATGGAATTTGAAGCTAGGGAATACAGCCATGCAGCAGCACGATCCTCTAAAGTCATGGAAAATAACCTTAATTTAATACCCTCTTCATCTAAATTTTGATTTCTAAACGTTTGACAGATTGTCAAAAATTTGTTTAAATGAATGTAGGGTTGTTCACTCTCGAACCCATGAAACTTGGGTAACATGTTTATTGTTGCAGCCCGAATCTCGAATTGGGCTGCATTATTAATTGGTAATACTATGCAAGTAGGGGGACTAGCGGATGCGGGTGCGAACAATTCATTCAGGGTTCTAATATGATCGCCCATTATAGAGATTGACGGTTGGTTTACAGTTCGCAGGTTGTGATGAAAAGTTCTGTCAATCTCAGGATCAAATGGGGTTAGCTTATCCCTTAATGACCTTCTACCATGCATACATTATCAACACTTCATTATATTTGACTCCTAAAATGAACGAAATCCTAAGAGAAGAGAAGGGCTAGACACAGATGACCACAACCAACACCACACAATAATTTGACCCTATTAGTCTTAGAACTAAGTGAGGTTTAGCAGCTTCTTAAATCTAGTTGCACAGAGATGTATCAGGTTAAAAAGTTCCTGAAATTCTCTCCTAGATTAGACAGCTCCTAATCTCCCTTTCAGATTAAGCTTGAGCTTACCAGTTAAGCAATCCAGTAATCAGCGACCAGAAAAGTCCCGGGGTGTGTGGTGGTGCCAGAAGGGATACACCGATACCACAATACCCGTAACAGTTCTCACTGTTGTAAAACTTTCCTAGACATCACCAATTACTAAATTCTCACTGGAGTGGCTTTCAGCCGCTTCTTTCCAAGAGCCTAATTGAGCTCGGAAAACCCTAAGGCCAACGTCTAATTTGATTTTAATTTAATTTGGCTTAGGATAAGTATGCAAGGTGGTGATTTTTGGGCTAAGGACAGGTAATGACTTTCCGACCTTATCTTTTTAATGGGTTTTGCCCTTAATTACTTTATGCAAATGCTTAATACTAAATGCAGCAAATAATCAATATTTTTAAAGTTTATGCAATGTCATTAGGTTGTACTGATTAAATGAGTAAGCAATTTTTTTATTTTTATTTTTTTTAATTTTTTTTTTAATTTTATGTTGTTTTTTTTTTAATTTTTAATATAGGAATAACTTGAATGTAAACTAAAACTAATCCTTATGCGTCAGTCAATCTCCGAATGCCCGTTGAATAAGCTCTGGAGATTACTCCGTGAGGAGCCCCAATAGAGGTATGATCACCTCGGGGGATTGCACCCTATCAATTACTAGCAAAAATAATATATATTTTTTTTGAAATTTTTTTTTAATTTAATTAACTTTTTTTTTAATTTTTTTTTTTTAAATTTCAAATTTCGAATCACAGAATTCAAATTTTGAATTTAAATTTTTTGAATTTTTTGAATTTTGGAAATTTTTTCAATTTTTTTTTACTTTTTTAGAAAACTTTAAATTTCGAATTTCAAATTTCAGAATAACTAATAAAAAACTTATAATAACTAATAATAACTATGAAATTACTAACTAAAAATAATCAAAATAAGAAAAATTAATAAAAATAAAAACTTACTACCGGAGTGCGTTCACTCCGGATATCCAAAATTCGATTTGATCTTCGTGATCGTTCTTGCTTCTCGATTTGCCTCCCCGGCAACGGCGCCAAAATTTTGTTCGTCCTTTCCTGTCTACCTAAAAATATGCTAGACAGATCGTTGTTAGAACCGACGAACAAAAGTTGAATTTAAATTTACTCTTACCTGTTCTACTCGAAGAATAGTGGTCGTAAGAGGTCGATTCACAGGGAGGCGATTGGAGTTGCTTAAAAATAAAAATGTTCACTCGGATTCAAAAGCGATTTTTGAATATCAAAAGAAAAACATTACGTCGGGGATGTTGATAGATTCTCTAGTCTACTGGAGAATGATTTTTAATTAAAATTAACTAGAAGACATGTACTTAGATTCAAAAAGCATTTATATATTTAATGGAAAAGAAGAGTTTTTTTTTGCATAAATTAAAATGGATGACAACAGTGCTTAGGGAGATTGAAGCCTGGAACATAGACTGCATGAAAGAAGATTTCATAAATTGCAACTAAAACGAGAATTTTTGAATGCATAAAACAAACTGCAGGAATTAAACTTAACCTAAAACATGAATTGCATAAAAGAAAAATTAAAGGATTGCATTAAAAGATTTCATAAAAGAAAACAGAAATTAACTTGAACCTAGAACAGGGATTGCATGAAAGAAATTTTGCTAGATTTCATAACAATAAATTGATTACAAAGGTAGAAATGAAGATTGGTGGCTTGATGCTGCCTTTCTTCTGCAAATAAAATAAAGAAAAGAAATAACAAAAAAATCAAAAAGAACACTTCTCCCTTTCTCTCCCACGGTGGAACAACATAAAATATTATTTTTTTCTTTCTTTCTTCTCCAAAAGAACAGAGCAATGCTCTGTTTCTTTTTTCTTTCTTCTCTCCCACCGAACTCTCTCCTCTCTTGGTTCCCACCCCAAACCGAGCACACCCCTTTCTCTCTTTCTTTCT
>NW_024069412.1:0-46294 GCF_009389715.1 Phoenix dactylifera
AGGGGGAGGGGTGGGGTGGCTGAGCACGACTCGCATGTATCGACTAGTTAGGAGTTTGATATGGATACCTTACAGCACTTCCGTTGTAGTCTAGTTGGTTAGGATACTCGGCTCTCACCCGAGAGACCCGGGTTCGAGTCCCGGCAACGGAAAGATTTTTTTGTGTAAATTTATTTTATTTCATTTTCATTACCTAAATCTCAGCAAATCTGAGTCTTTGTGCCTCTCAACATAAAGCGGAATAAATCATCAAAAAAAACATAAAGCGTGATAAGCTGAAGTCCATTATTGATAAATTAAGAGGATGACGAGCTAAAGGCTTACAAAAAGGAAAACTAGTCAACTCAGTGTATGCAGCATTGAATCAGTAGACGTATCCTTCGCATGAAATAATGATTGATCTTCTTTCACAACAATAACTATTGGATAATATCTTATATAGATATCAAAGCATTCCGAACTATTTTTCATTTGTCTGCATACAACTCGTAGCAGCTATTATGTGATCCAAGGATACACATCGTCAAAAAAAGATGAATCACTCTTTCATGCCAAAGATACAACCCAAACTCGATATCCTCCATATGCATCTAATAGGAAACCTATTTAAAATATAAATAGCATAAGCAATAACTTCCGCCCATAAAACTTTTGGCAAATTTTTACAATGTAACATACATCTAACCATATGCATAACAATTCTATTTTTTCTTTCCACCACTCCATTTTGTTGAGTGTACCTATCAATTAACTGATGCTCAATACCATATAACTTCAGAAAATCATTACAAACAGTATATTCAGCGCTCCTATTAGTCCTCAAAATTTTAGTAAGATGTCTCCTTTGCTTTTCAACATAAGACAAATTATTTTTAAATGCATCACAAGCTTCAGAGTTTTGTTTCAAAAAATAAACTCATGCCTTCCTAGCAAAATCATCAATAAACAAAATAAAATATCTGCTACCACCAATTGAAGGAACCTCCACAGAGCATAAATTTGAATGAATGATTTCAAGTGGTCTCTTGCTTTTCAAAACTTTCCTTTAGGGAAGATATTTCTATGCTTCTTCTCCAAAACACAAATCTCACAAACACTATTAGGACAGTCAATATACAACAGTCCTGAAATCAACTTCTTACTAGCAAGAAATTTCAACAACCAAAATTTAGAAAGCGTCCAAACGCATGTGCCACAGCCAATTATCATCACCAATTATAGAATTAAGAAAAGGTAAATCTCCACAGTTCCATGTTGTAGCTCTTTTCTGCAAGCTGTCGTACACTCAAAAGATTCTGATGAAGATTTAGAACAAAAAATTCATCTGAAATATAGTTAAGATACTCATTCTTCAATTTGATTGTAATCTTGCCTCTCTCCAAAACTTGGTACCTTTGTATTATTTCCAAACTTCACCTCTATGCGAAACAACTTATTCAGCAAACATCTCCTTTTTGTCCCACATGATTATTGCAGCCTGTATCCAAAAACCACTTATTTTTCTCATTTTTCTCTGTTACATGACCTGCTAGTAATAAAGTCTCCGAGTTATCACCACCGTTTACAGCAATTTTAGCATGCAACTCTCTACTCTCCAATTTTCTAAGGCGACATTCATGCTGAATGTAGCTGTACCTTTACAATTATGGCATTTGAATATGATACTTACACTCTCGCTGATGGTAGTCATACTTCTTACACTTATAGCATTGGATAACGACATTTATCATATTTTTTATCAGAATCATTATCTCTTCCTTGTCCTTGACCCAATCTATAATTTCTTTTCTCCTCCGCCTTTAAAATATAGACCTCTTTGGTTTGATTCAGCTTTGTTCAAGAACTCTTCTTTTTTGTTCTTCAAATTCAATTGGATTTGCAATGTTCAAAATGATTTTTCCCATCAAATTTAAAAACCATACATGATACATGAGACATATTTGCAGCCATACTTGAAATCGCTTAGCTCTGATATCAAATGTTGGAGATCAAAATTGATTTAATTATTTACCAAACAAATATTAAGAAACAAACGCGTAGACATAGTAGAGATGTTTTGAGAACAAGATGACAACGCAAAACAGTCCTTTTTTCATTGAAAAAAAAAACTAACATCATAACTACTAGTCCTTTTATATTAGCAAAACCAAGGGCCATATAATCCCATATAATACACCAAGACAAAACACCAACCAGCAACTAATAAAAAACAAAATAAATATTTTTTCAAACTTGGTTTACTAACTCTTGCACCAGAAAAGATGTAATTAATATCTGGCATAACCGTGCACACAAAACAATGAACTATATCAAACGATGAAATACTTTTATTGTTACAGAAGTTCAAAGCAGCGTCACAATAATACTCTTATCAACCTTTCAAAGATTTTTAAGGAAGTCCCCTGTGAATCTGTATCACCGATGGATAACATTAAATGTTCGAATGGATTATTTTCTTACATGCTCCAGATGTCTTGATGATTTAGATTAAACTATATGCCAGCACAACGGTCATGATAAACATGATGAGTTGATACAGCTTCGGATATGTTTTAAATGCTTTGACTATCACTATTATGATTCGTGTGTTTTTTCTATGTTCCCCAGTGGACACTAGAATTTCTGTTGTTACTGTAGATATGTATGAGGCATGTAGCAGGCAGTATGTATTGCTATCCAGGCTGGATGTGGGTGGCACAAAGACCACCCAACCCAATGGGCAATATATGCTTTTAGAGTTACATATGTGGAGGAAAAAAAGAAAATAGCATGGACACTCACTGTATGTTGGGCAAGTATGATTCAAGTGTTAATACGTTCCGCCCATAATTATACTTCTAGCCTTTCTGAACCTAACCCACTTTAATTTTATAGATCTAGAGAGAATAAAGCACCATCTGATTGGACTAACTTAGATTTCGTTCATCAGCATTTTAAGCATGGTCTGCCGTACCGGTCCGGTACGGTCCGGTACGTACCGGTCCGGTACGGTCCGGTACGTACCGGTCCGGCCTGGAATCCGTACCGGATCAACTTGGAATCCGGTACCGGTAGTTTATTGTTGGAGAACCGGTACGGGCCCGGTTCGGACTGGTACCGGACCGGTTCGTACCGGTCCGGACCGCCACCGGTACGCCGACCGGTACCGGTACGACGGACCTTGATTTTAAGTTTTGCTCAAAATTAGATATGAACATTAGAAGAACACATGTTCATCCTTAAATGATACATAAATTATTAGGTGAGCCTAACCAAGTATTATAACTCATGGAAGAACAGATACGCAACTATGAGCAAGTATTACACACGAAAGCGCTTCACGGTTTATGTCAAGGAGCTGACACAATAATAATGGCAAATAGATGGATGAAGCACAGGATAATATTCATAAAAACTAGCAACAACATATTAATTGATAGCATTGAATAAATTGTTAATGATTAAAAGTCTCACTGTTGATGGTTCAATAATACCAGTTATGCCTCCTGCAACATAACCAGTCAGTAGGACAATAAAAGCAGTTGGTTTATCCTCCCAAACAGAAATGATATCATTGTGGACCTCAGAAAAAATACTCCCCTTCAAGTAAATTTGCTGCAGTTAGAAATCCAGAAAGAGCAATTTAACAAAAGCAGGTCAGTTAAATACAAGAGATAGTCAAATCTTTTTAAAGATAACTTGTGGGTACAGAAAATTACAGTGGGAAAACAAACTCTACATATGGCTTTACTAGTTTAGTAACAATTGTCTAGAGCTAAATGTTTACCTATTAGAGGGCACATAACTATAGAAATAGCCAACAAGCCATATCCATCTGCTGTACATAACTTAATGCGCAATTTTACTGACTCCCCATGTAATGACCTGATAAATACAATCACCAAACATGACTAATTTACACTAGTTTATTATTTAAAATGACAAAAGAGGATACAAACCATCAGATTATAAGTACACATGTTAATCAATCAAATTGTACGGTTATGTATTGAAAGATTACTTCATTGCATCTCCTTGCCATCATCTATCCCCCATTCCTTCAACCACATCCCCCTTCCATTTACTTCCCCTGCCAACTTCTCTATGAACATGCGGAGATATAAAATGATTAAAACGTAGTTGCCTAGGAACTTTTACAGCAATGCTGTAACTTCAGGGAGAAGTATAATAATAATAATAATAAAGCTGAGGTAAAAGTTTAGAGCATACCAGCTGTAACATAGAAATGACGAGTTAAATCGCTGATGCCAACATGATCTTCAGTTATAACTACTGTAAACTCCCCTACCTAAATGGTAATAAAAGAAATAATCCAAAAAAAAGGATCCCCCTCAGGATATGGAAATACACCAGACCCATATGAACTATTTCCCTTCTTCTCACCTGCCGATAAGGAAAAGTTCACTGGATATCTGCTAAAATTAAATTTTTATCATTGAAAGCATCATCCAAAAGCTTGATCTTAATAGTTGCTACATCACCTGCTTGAAATGTATTCCCATCATCAAGCCAACCAAAGACAAAGCTTGGTAAGGGTGGTTTACCTCCAGTTTCTGAAAGAGAAGTTGTGTCAAAAAAAGGATTACAGAAACTGCATGGAAGGAAAAACTTATGAGATCTATTGGGTTCTGAACTGCCAACATAATTCAAATCATTCTGAGCAAGTAAATTTTAAAAGTTAGATCTTATAAACATGATAGATAAACTTCATTAATTTTTAAATGGAAACAAGAGTACATTAATTTGTTGACACAAAATGAATTAATTACAGAGCAAGATATGTGCGGAGAACAATCTTTAACCCATCAATAATAGGCAGGCTTTATGAATCCTACTTCACCATTTAGAAGGATCCAAGGTCAAGTGCCTGGAGACTTTCGTAATATCTCCTCCATTTTCTGTTTTCAAAAGGATGTCCCCATTTTCTCACCTTTCAGCTTGCAACCAAGACCCCACATTTACTAGTTCTCTGACCTATGCCTTAGAGGGACAAACTGTCTCAAACAGCATTTCATCATTTTATCCAAGGAATTGAGCTTGCACAATGTTGAATGATACATTTCTGCACAAAGTTACAATATCAGGGGAACCAATCATATATCAGTCAGTATCATAGTACAGGATTACAGATGTTACAAGTCAATACACTGTCAGATGACTCACGATAAACTATGGTTGCACCCTCCATCAAGGCATCACATGCTTCAATAATACAAAGAGTACAGGTGAATTCATGTTAATGAAAGAATTGGAATTGTTGAGCTAGCACTTGGGAATGGAAAAATCAGTATGTGAGATGGAACCATTATTCACTTGCAAATCTCCCTAGTCCAAACAAATATGCATATCCATTTTGATTCTGAGATGAGCACAAAGTGTTTCTTTTATTCATATTTTCTGTGTATTTATCGATTTTATGAGTTTATGCCTTTGGTTCTTTGAATCTTAAAGAAATTATACGCAGTCCTTACCTTAAAACTTGAATTCCTTAACTTAGTTTGGATTGTGTTTCCTATGTACTCTTATTTTGTCTATTTTCTTTATATACGAATGACTAAACGTTTGATTTGACAAGATTCATATACAAAATACTATTAATGTACATGTTCGAATTGGCTTGTGGTGTAAATTTGGTTGGAGGAGTCAAATTCTTATTGCAAAGTTCAGAAGAAGTCTACTAGTTACTAAAAAGAAGCAAGAAATATTATAATAAAGGGATATTCTACATGTGTGCATGCGTATGTTACTGGTGTTTCTCAGCACTTGCCATGCACCTTTTGATGCCTTTTGAAGATGGCTTTTAGCAGAACAGCTGATCCTCTAATCCATCACTTAATCCACTATCGTTGTACTAAACAATAAACTATTAAGTCAATCAATTCTAACTCTATCCTTTCAAGATTGTTTTTTGGTAGAATGAAGCATAAAAGTTATTTGCACCTAAAAGGTGCGACTGCAAACAGCAAAAGCAAAATCAATCAATTATAAGTTCATAATCTAACGAGTTGGAGTTCATTCAGCATATTACCCGAGTGCCAACTCCACCTGGTGCTCTTATGCTATAGCATCATTTAGCAGCCATGCAGCAACACCTACCATGTGGCATCACCAACCCCACCAGTAGGTAATGCTGCGGATGTCTCCACGAGTATGTCTTGATGTGAAGAGGCTTGATTTCCACATAACTTTCAGGTTTTAAGATTGTGTTTTACTGAACATGAATGTCGCTCTCCTTAGACCCGGCCACTAATACCTCCTGGCAGATTCATCAAAAGCTGTAGCCACAAACCCTAAAGTCAATCAAGAATCTTGGCATTGTTACTCAGCAGAAACTACTGTCTTACAACCATTGCCTATCCACTAATTTTTGAGGGAAAGCACAATGCCATAACTAAATTCACAGCTTAAAAATGTTTATCATTATTCTTTCCGCTGGATACCACCCAACTTGCATGTTATGAGATCACTAGTGATTCCAACCCCCTCTTTTGGACTACAGCAGAAGCAGTGATATCAACACTACATCTGCAATTCTACTTGCATTATATCTTTCCCATAAGAGTCCCTGAGGAGATTTCCCTATCTTCTTTTAAGAATAACCAAATTATACTGAGAAGATTTCATTATCTTCTTTTAAGAATAACCAACGAAAGGAAGAATACACTTTGCACCTAACCTTATGTTAAAAAAAAATATAAAGTTTTCAACGAAAGGAAAGCATCTCACGTCCCATTACACCTCAAATAGATAACAAATCGAGGAGAAGACAACAACGAGAATCAAAGAAAGAAGTCCTCAAACCCATAAAACCAAGAAAATATGATAATTTGTTATTTGAAAAAGAAAAAGAAGATAAAAAAGGAAAGAAAAACTAGGATCAAAACAAGATTTCCTCAAAACCCTAAAACCAATAAAATACCATGAAACTACTCAGTGACAAAGAAAAGAGTAAAAAGAACGTATACTCCCAAAAACAGTTCACAAAGATTAACAAAAGGGCATTGACAAGGTATCTAATCCTAAGAAGGTGAATAGAAAGCCCAATACGCACCTGCCGGAGATGGGGATTCTTCAGCCAGCGAACAATCTGGAGGAAAAATCCTTTGAGATAAACACAAAATCGAGGAGAAGATCTTCACCCAGCGGATAATATCGTCGTAATCAGATAAAAAACGAAAGGGTTTGGGGACTCTTGGAGGAGTTTAGGGGGGGAACTTGGAACTTTGAAGCTAGGAAGGGGAGCGAGGGAGGGAAACAGAGTGGAAAGAGAGGCGCCGTACAGCGGACGGAGGTAGAACGGTCTCTTGGCCGTCCACTGCGCGCGAAATGAAATCCACATCGCCAAGACGAATGGACCAAGACGTCCTCGAAACGTGGGACTATTTACTGGAAATACCCCTTTTCGTCGACCGTTGGATTGGACCATCGATCGTTGGATTAGACGATCGAAACGGATGAGCCGATGAGATTGAATTTGCGGACATCATAATTCGATCATTTTGGTTATGGTATGAATCAAATTTTTTTTTGATCCTCTGCTTAAATAGGCCAGGTATGAGCCAGATCTTCGACACAATTTCGCTCATAAGAGTGGAATTCTAATTGATTGAAATGAGTTAAATTGGGTTGAGTCATGAGCTTGAGCAAGGATTAACATTTTTTCAATGCTACTTGTTTTATTTATATTCAAAATAACTTATCAAAAGATATAAAGATTAGATTAAACATGGTAGATGGAATTATTCAAGAATTGAATTTTGTAAATTTGATTGTGTTACATGTCGTATTGGTCAAATTGAATTATGGGGATTGGCTCGGCAAGTGGGTCTCGATTCCATGCCGATTCAGGTTAGATTTGGGGGAGAGACATGTTATTGTCCTAATTTGGCTTGACTTACCACCACCTTGCCCAAAATATCTATGGCACATGTAAATCTGCAATAATTCAATTCACTAAAAATATATTATTTTACATACTAGCTGCTTGTTTAGAAGTAGTGGATAGCGAATGAACTAGATTTCAACCACTGGCACGTGTTCTCAAATGAAGGCATATATCAAAATTATCAACTATCAAGGAGGCGCAAGTAAAGGGTTAGATTGTTAAGTTGCGACTAAGCTTCAAAGATTGTCTAATACTATGCATAGCATTATAGGAGTAAATCTTTTTATGTCATGTTTATCTTGTATTGTTTATGGTATAAGTCATATAAGTTTACACTAACCATTAGTATCCAAGCTTGTTGGCACCTTCCTCTCAAAATGTGAGATCTCAAGTTGAAACTTGAGTAGTAATAAATAATATTTATATTTAAAAATATATTTTCCACAATTTTTTTAGAAAAAACTATTTTGGGTATCTTTCTTTTTTTAAAAAAATATATTTAGAAAATAAAAACTACTTTAAGAAATAGATTTTGATAAAATTATAGAGATATCCTTCTAAGTTTATGTTATTTATAATTAGAACCCAAAAGTATCAATTAGCCACCAAAATTTTAAATTTGTTGTAATATGGCCCAGCCGTCTATCTTTTTTATTAAACATTATCACGTAAAGGTTGCCTAATAACTAAACATTTGTAAAATCTCAAAACTGTCCTTCGCACTAACTTGGCGATGGGCTCTTGTTTTGATACAAATTGATAGTGAGGAAAAGAAGAGTCATGTGGTAGAACCCTTCGAGATATGTGTGATGGAGGAATGGAGTGTTTTGAGATTTATGTAGAGACGGGGTGCTTTGAGATTTATGCATAGATGGAGTGCTTTGAGATTTATGCAAGTGGATGGATAATAAAAGAGAAATACTTTGAGATTTGCGTAAGTGGATGGATGATAGAAAACGAGTGCTTTGAGATCTATGCAGATAGATCGATCATAAAAGATGGAGCGCTTTAAGATCTATGCAGATAAATCAATGATAGAGATGAAATGCTTTGAGATTTATGCAGGTGAATGGATGATGGAGGATGGAATGCTTTGAGTTCTATACAGGTGGATGTATGACAAAGGATGGAGTGCTTTAATATCTATGCAGATGGATGGATAATAAAAGATGGAGTGCTTTGAGATCTATGCAGACGGATGGAAGATAGAAGGTAGAGCACTTTAAGATCCGTATATATGGATGAATGATAGAGGATGGGGCGCTTTAGGATTTGTGCGAGCGGATGAATGACACAAAATAGAGTGATTTAAGATCTGTGTAAGAGGATAGGTGATAAAGCATAAAGCACTTCGAGATCTATGCATGCGAATGGATGATAGAGGATGGGATGCTTTGAGATCTGTGCAGAAAATGAAGGACATAGGATGGAGTTGTGCTGGTAGAGGTGGCAATTTATGATCTACCCATCAATCCGACCCACAAATGATTCATTTTAAAGAGGTTCAAGTTTGACAAGAATAGGTTTAGATCATAAAGAAGTCAATCCATCTAGACCTATTTACTAAATAGGTTTGGTTTATATTTAGACCTTTGACCTGTTTAACTCATTTTGACCTATTTAGTAATCGGATCAAGTCGTAACCTGTCCTATTTAACCCGTTTAAGATTTGTTTAACCAATTTAAAGCCTACTTAATATATTTACATCTTGTTTTACCCAATCTATTTAACCTGTTTAAATTTGTTTTATCAGTTGAAAACTCATTTAACATATTTAACCCGTTTAATCTGAATTGACCTATTTAATTAATAAGCTATATAGGTTAGGGTTGGGCTACCTGTTTAATTAAAAGGTCAAGTTCAGGTTTGAATTTCTAACTTGTTTAATAAACATGTTGAGTTCGATTGATGAATTGTTGACTTGACCTACGTCCGACCTGACCCTATCCGATTTCTACTTTTATGAGCAAGCAAATGAATGATAGAGGATGGAGCTATGCAAGTGGATGGATGATAAAAGATGAAGTGCTTTAAGATCTGTGTAAGTGGATGGATGATAGATGATGGAGCTTTGAGATATGTACAAGTGGATGAATGAAATAAGTTGAGTGCTTTAAGAGCTATGCAGATGAATGCATGACAAAAGATGGAGTGTTTTGAGGTCGCATAAAAGTTAAGATCTGGTCTCTCTAGATCAAGGATATTTTTATTCTTTTTCTCACTCCGTTAACAGTGTCAGCATCCAGATAGACGACCGGGCAGCCATATTGCAATAAAAATAAAATTTTGGTGGCTAATTGAAACTTTATAAATTTTTAGGATCTAAGTAGTCCAAATTTAAAGGAATGTCTCTATAATTTTTTCATCAAATTTTTATCTCAATTTTTATATTTCAACTTTTAAAAGTTGAAAACCAAAAGTGCATTTCAATCACCTTTTACATCACGGAAATTTGATTCGGAGGACATGACCTTTGCCACTTAAAACAAGAGGTGGAATTTTGATACCACAGGTATTAGCCCTCATTTTGAGCCATATTACAGTATGCCCATGTGGCTAGGTGCCTGGGCTCTGGCCTGGGTGCGGAGAAGGGTTGAAAATAATCTCCCCGAGAGAAAAGGAAAGAAAGAAGGAAAGAAAAGAAATTAGAGAAAACAACATCTACTATTGTCAGCAAAATAATTTGTTACCACTAGCCAAAGAATTTATTATTCCTTCATAAAATTTCAACCTACAATTGTTCCAATATATCCACGTCTTGGATTGAGGTATCTAAAATCTGACTCAACCTAATAGAACCACGGTATAACCTCTTTTTTTGATTTTTTTTTTTCTAAGAATAGAAAACCAAAATACAATTACAAAACTGTTATCAATAAATCGAGTTTTAGACTACTAAAACTTGTCTCATTATACAAAATAGTATTACTCAAATTGGCTTCCATTTAAATGTTAAAGTTTAGCTTGCTCCTTTTGAAAAGGTTCCTATCAAGCTTAAGTCCAAGCAGCCGCCTTCGTCTTCACAAGCTTAAAACAATTTACACCAACCCAAGCCTAGCAAACACTTAAACTCTATGCATTCTCAATTCCTTATCATTACAATTCCTTCATAGCTTTATTTTTTTTTTCAAAAAATCTCTATAGCTTAATTTGTAGGCCAGCTTGCATGGATTAGTCAGAACTATAGTCAAAGAGGGTCTTGGCAAATCTTCATTTTTATATTCATAATGATATCTCATCAAATAAAAAATACTGATGACAATATCAAACAATGAACTTCTACTATTTATCAATGAAAAAAAAACTATATTTCTTATATCCTACTCTCTTGCAATTCGCAAATCATGTAAAACAAGACCACGAACTTAACTTTAAAGTCAACCACTAATTGTATTGGCTCTTCATTAAATATCTAAATTAGCAGCGCTGACTCATCCTTAGGTGACTGAGGCAGTCGCCTAAGGCCCCGGCCCCCAAATGCATTTATTATAGTGAGTTCCAAGGTGAGTGTCCAAATGTATTGAGGCCCCCAAATGCATTGGGGACCTTAAATGCTATATATCTTTATAGTTATAAATACATTGAGGCCCCTAAATATATTTATATTGGAACATATCTCTTACCTAAAGAAATTTATTATCTCTTTTTTTTATTTATGCATTGAGGCCCCCAAATACATTTATATTGGGCCTTTGAGTTCACCTGAGGCATCCAAATGCATTGAGCCGCTCCTGTAAGTTAGGAATAATTTTCATTTAAATATAATAAGGCAATAATAATTAGAATATACAATATATATATATATATATATATATATATATATATATATAAAGAGAGAAAGAGAGAGAGAAGGCTAGACCTGGCTATACTTGATCAAGTCTCTACACATACCTATATGTATATGTGTATATATACATGTATGTGTGTGTGTGTATATGTTGTGGTTCAAATTTGGCCCGAGGATGACCATGTCGGAGGATTCGAGGGAGCCGCCGGAATGTCAAGGAAGAAGGCGAGCCACCTCCCGCGCGACGGTGTACCTGCACAAAGCCTCACCGGTGGTTCCGGTGAGGACCCTTCGATGCTCAAGTTAGAATGGATCTTAAATGGATCAAAAGTTCCTCTAGACGTTACCTGACGGGACTATTTATAGTCCCTATAGAGACGTCCAAGTGGCGGAGGGATGGCTCGCTCATTATGAGAGGAGATGATTTCCAGCCATATAGCATGTGGCTAGAGCATACTTGAGGCGCACGGTGTAGTTCATTCTTGTGAATGGAAGGCATTGACAGCCATAGCAGGGTATGGCTAGAGCAGCATGGCACTATCCTTGATTGTCGTTGGCCAGTGAGCAAAACATGGTGCGAGGGCGTTGCAATGGACGACCACATGGGCAGGCATAGGCAGGCCCATGGATGCGGTCATAGGCGAGACCGAGCTCGGTGAGGTCGCATCAGGCGTTTGATAAGGTCGGCTTATCGGGTGTTGAGGTCGATCTAGCATCCCTGATTTCGAGGTGTGCTCGGTGAAGCGTCCTGAGCTCGGGGGTCGAGGCGTGTTGTTGGATAAGGCACCCCAAGCTCGGTTAGGGTACATTGGTAAACAGAGGGGCGCCTCGGGCTCGGCTAGAGCGCGTTGTCCATGGAGAGTGTTGGAGCAGCTCAGTGGAGAGCAAGGTATTGTCTGCTTTAGGAGAGCACGCACGTGCTTAACATCGTGCGCGGCTTGTGCACGGTAATTTTTTCCTCACGGCTTTGTCCCACGAGGGGCGCCTTGCTATGAGCCCTTGACGAAGTTCGAGCTCGGATTAATTCCTAGCGGGGTTGAGGCCCGGCTCAACCGATGTTGGAGTTTATTTGGCTAAAATCGGGTGGCCCTACTATAGTGAGCAGGATAATCCATTTTGCGCCCCATCATTTGCCCCCCGACTTCCGAGGTCGAGTTGCTTTTTAGCTCGGGCGAAGGAAGTAGCTGGATTGTTGGTCGGTCTGCGATGAGGTTAAGCGCTTATGAAGATTTATGCACCGAGTTTGGAACACTTTGTGTTGTTGCAGCCGATCGCTTTGAGTTGGGCTTTTTGAGCCGGGCTTGGGTGGCTTAGGCTGCCACATTGCTCCAAGCAGAAACAGCCGTGGGAGCTTTTTAATGTACCACGTGCGTGCTTCTTTCCGAGGCATTGTTGGATAGAACGCGAAGGGAGCCAATCATTAATGCCCCGTCCTCCAAAGCGCCCCTCCTGATGGAATGCAAGAGGGTAGTTATCAATGTTCCATTCCCCGAACCGCCCCATATGATGATCAGTTTTTAGTGCCGTGATCTGGGAAGATTTGCTAAGGTTGCTTCTGGGTCTAACACGTGGCGGGATTTGGCCTACTTGATCGCTCGACTTAGCCGATCAGAGCTATTGTAGTGGGCTATATAAGGCCTTGGAGGGGGTCTTGGAGCCTTCACTTGACTTCTCTTGCTTTCATCTCCTTACCTAGCTGCCATATTTGCTGCGAAGATTTGTGGAGATGGTCTTCAGTAATAGGGCCCCGACGGCTCAACACGACAAGGTGGTTGCGTCGGATGAAGCTCGATCTAAGGAGGGGTCGAAGAACCTCATCACCGGTGTGACGAAGGGCTTCCGCTATAAAATGCGCTTCATCTACGCTCAAGGACACTGGGGCGGATGTCGTCCGAGAAGAATAGGCTCGCTGAATCGTGTGAGCTCACGGAGGGGGTGATGGTCCGGGAGGCCGGAGAGGTAGTTACGGCAGCCGGGTCGGAAGTTGTTCAAGCCGATTGTTCTTTTCTAGTTTTCTTTTCCCTTTTTGCTTTTGCTAAATAGGCTACTTAGGCCTTTTTGTATTTAGCCCGACCTCAAGGTCTACTATTTTTGTAATCGGCCCCTAGCCTTTCAATGTGAATGAAGTGGATTTTCTTCACTACCTTGAAATCTTGCATGGTGTTTGAATTCATTTTGCCTGGAGCTTTATGCTTAGCTAGTAAGACTCGAACTGCGTAGTTTAGGGATTAGCTCAGCCTCCACGTTGCCATGTAACTCCCGCAGAGTTGGCAAAAAGCTCACCGAGCTTTCTAGGCCGAACTCGGATGATACGTCACTCAATGCAGAAGCAGCCATGGGAGGTTCCTTTGGCTTGCGACCGATGTGACGTAGAGCGCCCCGAACTCAGGTTAGGGCGTGTTGTCGAAGGATACTCAGCGATCGGTTGGTGGAGCTTCTTGGGCCCTTGGTCGACTCTGCAGGGCGCTCCGAACCCAGGTCTGGGACGTCACCATAGATACCTGCGGTCGCGGAAGCTCTTTGGCTCATGATCGACACAACACAGGGTACCCCGAGCCCAGCTCAAGGGACGTCATTGTAGATATTGCAAGGCGCCCCCACTCAGATCGGGGGCATACTTGTAGAATACTATGGTCGGGGGAGCTCTTTAGTGGCTCCTAGTTGACGCCGCAGGGTGCCCCCCACTCAGATCGGAGGCGTACTTGTAGAATACTGCGGTCGGAGGAGCACTTTAGTGGCTCCCCGTTGACGTCGTAGGGCGCCCTCTACTCAGATTGGGAGCGTACTTGTAGAATACTGCAGTCGAAAAAGCTCTTCAGTGGCTCTCCGTTGACGCCGCAGGGTGCCCTCCACTCAGATCGGAGGCGTACTTGTAGAATACTACAGTCAGGGGATCTCTTCAGTGGCTCCCCAGTGACGCTGCAGGGGGCCCCCACTCAGATCGGGAGCATACTTGTAGAATACTACGGTCAGAGGAGCTCTTCAATGGCTCCCCTTTAACGTCGCAGTGCGTCCCGAGCCGAGCTCGGGAACGACTTTGTAGATTTAGATCCTGCAGTCGGGAGCGCTTTAGTTCTCAAGCGATGCTGCAGGACGTCCCGAGCCGAGCTTCAAGGACGATTTTGTAGATTTAGATCCTGCAGTCGTGGAGCGCTTTAGCTCGCAAGCGACCCTGCAAGGCGTCCCAAGCTGAGCTCCAAAGATGATTTTGTAGATTTAGATCCTGCAGTCGCGGAGCGCTTTAACTCTCAAGCGACGCTGTAAGGCATCCCGAGCCGAGCTCCAGGGACGACTTTGTAGATTTGTAACTCGTGTCGCGGAGACTACCGGGGCATATCGAGCTCATTAAGGCATTTTAGAGACACTTTTAGAGAAATCCCAGAGGATTACTTTATTGATTAACATATCCTGGGATTTTAGAAATCCTAATTTGGAGCGGCTGAAGTCCCGTCCGGGGGTCGTATCTTAAATGCCGAGTTACCAGACCCGGATTGATGGAGATAAGGCCTCTTTGCTACCCTCCGAGGTCATGAAGCCGCTAGCATGTGGGATACACGCTACGGCGTCGATGATGTCCGCGATGGAACGATGGCTGTTCTGCGCATCACGTGGCACCGGGCTCTGCCCCCCGGGCGCCCTTCCATCGGCCTGATCACGGATAAATCGGCCCAACCGTCCTCGGCAGACAAGTGCCTCGATCTTATCATGGAGCTGGTAGCAATTCTCCGTATCATGACCGTGATTTTTATGGAAGCGGCAGTACTTGTCCGAGCGCTCTCGCGTTCCTTATGGTTGCATCCTTGGTGGGGGTTGGAGGTAGCCATAGTCCTCGATTTCTATAAGAATCTCCGACCGGATGGATGTGAGGGAAGTGTACCTCCCAAACCTTTGGAGGAGAACATATTTTTCGGGCCTTCGGAGGGGGGATATCAGACGAACCTCACTCCCAGGTCGAGGAGGTCCTCTCCTATGCCGTGGGGATCTGCTCTTTGATCAACTGCGCTCCTCGCGTTATTCCGCGACCTGATCCCGGAGCATCTGAATTTGTCGCTCCAATTCTTCGACTTTCTTGTTGAGCTCGACAACGGATGGAGCTCCTACAAGTTGGAGGTTTTGAACAGCCACGGTGAGTGTTTAAACTTGAAGGGTGAGTAGATCAAACTGCCCTGGCTGGACTTGAGGGATTTTGTTTGCTAGCATAAGTGCTGCTAGGGGTGGGCTCTGGAGCGAGTTGTCGGGCGTTGGTACCCGACTGCTCGATGCATTTGGAGCTCCGTGACTTTCCAACCTCATGATCACAACTTAGGCCCTTCCTCTAGTGCTAAATGCTGTGGTTCAAATTTGGCCCAAGAGTGACCACGCCGAAGGAGTCGAGGGAGCCGCCGGAATGTCTAGGAAGAAGGCGAGCCACCTCCCACGCGACGGTGTACCTGCACAAATCCTCACCGATGGTTCTGGTGAGGACCCTCCGATGCTCAAGTTAGAGTGCATCTCAGATGGATCAAAAGTCCCCCCAGACGTTACCTGACGGAACTATTTATAGTCCCTGTAAAGGCGTCCAGGTGGCAGAGGTATGGCCCATTCTCATTATGAGAGGAGATGGCTTCCAGCAAGATGGCGTGTGGCTAGAGCATACTTGAGGCGCACGGTGCAGTCCATTCTTGTGAATGGAAGGCGTTGACAGCCGTAGCAGGGTATGGCTGGAGCAGCATGGCGTTGTCCTTGATTGTCATTGGCCAGTGAGCAAAACATGGTGCGGGGACGTTGCAATGTACGGTCACGTGATCGGGTGTAGGCAGGCTCGTGGATGCGGCCATAGGCGAGATCGAGCTCGGTGAGGTCGTATCAGGCATTTGATAAGGTCGGCTTGTCAGGTGCTGAGGTCGGTCTAGCATCCCTGATTTCGAGGTGTGCTCGGTGATGCGCCCCGAGCTCGGAGGTTGGGGCACTTTGTTGAATAACGCATCCCGAGCTCGGTCGGGGTGCATTGGTGAACATAGGGGCGCCCCCGGCTCGGCCAAAGTGCATTGTCTATGGAGAGTGTTGGAGCACCTCAACGGAGAGCAAGGTATTGTCCGCTTTGGGGGAACACGCATGTGCTTAACATAGTGCGCGGCTCGTGCACGGCAATTTTTCCCTCATGACTTTATCCCACTAGGAGCACCTTGCTATGAGCATCAGAGAAGACTGACGCAGATTGTAGCAGCGGAGAGACCTGTCTAAGGTCGGTTGAGCCCTCGACAAAGTTCGAGCTCAAATTAATTCCTTGCGGGGCCGAGGCCCGGCTCAACCGGTGTTGGGGTTTATTTGGCTAAAATCGGGTGGCCCTATTGTAGTGAGCAAGACGATCCATATTTCCCCCCATCAATATGAAAGTGAATCCTAGGTTCTTCAGTGTTAAGCATGCTGATTTTTTTTTTTTAAAAAAAACCATGGCTGAACCTGATCGGGTTGCCTACGTACCCCTTCATAAGGAGGATCAAGCCATACGTAGTTCTTTTTAAGTTTTAAAATGCAGCGGAAAAATCGAATCAAACAATTTAATTCATGCATGCTTACAAGATCAAATCTAGAAATCAGCACCTTAAGAACACATAGGATTATGCCGGAATCGTTTAAACAATTATGCTAAAACTTTCATGCATGATTAACTATCAGATCTGAAACTTAAGAACTCTATTCCGATTAATCTCCAAATATCCATTGAATGGATTCTGGAGATATCTCCGTGAGGAGCCCCAAAAGAGGGTAAAACCTCGGGAAATCAGACCTAGATCTTGACACCATAATAAAAGATTAATGTAGGATTAATACCTTTTATGATGGATGAAACTTGTGGATCTGATCCTCGACTTCATAGCCACGCACACGAATGGCCTCTACGAGAAGTCCACGCGAAGTTCCTGAAGAGATCCAATCCTGCGGAAGTGCTAGCTTGCGCAGAATTTCTTGAGGCTGAAATTTGATCTTCCAAACGCTATCAACTTTTGATCCGCCTTCTTGGAAGAACTTGGAGGAAAGGTTTAAAGGGATTGAAGAGGACTTAGATCTGATCTAAAGACTCTTATCAGGGACCCCTAACACTAATGGCGCGATGGACTTAGAGGAGGAAGAAGTCAGCTAGATTGAATGCAGAATTTTTCCATGCATGAACTAGGGTTCCTCTCTTTTCTTTTCCCTTTTTTCTTCTTCTTTTTCTCTCTTTTTTCCTTGAATTCGACCACCAGATGATGGAGGTCCTTTTAATGTTGCTCTCCTACCTAACTTCATGCCAACCATCCCATATTTGTGGAGGATTTTGTGGGGTTTTGAATTTTGAATTCAAAATTCAAGTTCATGTGCCATTACATGATGAAGCTTGATCTAATCTAAACCATTCATCATGTTGCCACTTTCCTATTTCAATTTCGAAATTCCCATGCCCCCAAACAGATTAGAGGGTCACGTGGTGATTTTGTGATGATTAAATTCGAAATTCAACCTTAATTAGAAGTGAGATAAAGATAAGGATGACATATGTCATGAAGAGAGAGAATTTGATCTTATCCAATTCTTTTCATGAATTTATCTCTCCATTTCGACCCATCTAATGATGAAAGAGGTCCCTGATGTTGCCAAGTATCCCATGGCACCATTAAATAAATTAAATTAATTTTTAATCATATTAAAAATCAATTTATGGCGCCATGCATGGATATGTGACAAGTGGATTTCAAGATCCGAACAGTTTTAGATCAAACCCATTTAATTTAATTAAATCCTAACAATTAGAATGATCCAATTACTATGGGTTGAACCTAATCTAATTAGGTCAATCCCTAATTAAGCACAAATTTAATCTAATTTAATTTGATCAACCTAAGTCCTCTTGATTCAGACCTAATCCAATCAGGTCAAAAACCCTGATTGAGCCCAGAATTGAATCTAATTCAATTTGGCTCATCCTTAGTCTAATTACTCGATCCAATTGAGTTCATTAGCAATCTAATTACTAATTAATCCTCCGATAATTACTTTAATTATTTTATAAGATAATTTGCCAATCGAATTGACCAAATTACCCCTGAATGATTTTTAATCATTCATCAGCCTTCTTGATCAATCAGGAATCTTCTATGCGTGTGACCTCATAGGTTCGAACCTAAGCCGGTAGTATGGGAACGACTTTCTACACTAATCGATGTGACCATCTAGCAATGGTACCCGACGTCCGAATAGGCCGAATATATGCGAAGCAAATATTCTGGAACCCTGAACTATGGTTACTGTATAATTCAATCCCTTTGACTCTTAATGCCTGGATGACTTAGAGCTCACTGTCAACCCTATAATTAGTACATCCATTATGTGATTAACTTTAGATATCCCGTGACTCCTCACTGGGATTACCCTGGCCAAGGTTTTGCTAAATTAATCACAAGACATTATTCCTGTTTTCAGGAGGGGTCAATTCCATCTTGACTCACAACTGACTACGCAAGTACTTGACTGCACCCAGTGACCTTCCGTCACTGAATTAGAAATTCAGGTAGTCCGGTACCAAAGTACAGTAAGTTGCTTGCTAGTCACAGGTTGCAGTCTCAGGTCAGAGGGCCAAACTTATACCCATATCCACTCGGAACATCTCTCGACAGTAGAGCGTTCCGGAATTGGTCACGTTCAGTGAAATGTACTCCTACACTTCACCTGTATGGCATACCAGTGTCTCCACACTCCTTGGTTAAGAGGACAACCAACGTATATGTCACACAACGACCTAATCTCGATAATGTTGTCGTCCTAGTAACAACATATTATTTGGTCGCGAATAAGTTTAAGGACTCAAAGATAAATCCTCCTTTATCATAACATAAGTCCTAAGGACTTCATCATATAAGAGTTCATTTGAAGATGAAATGATGAATAATGCCAAATAATACTTTATTAATTTGTCAATTTATTTACAAAATTTAATCATCAATATGCTGACGATTGACATTTAGGATACAATTTCCAACACAATATATATATATATATATATATATATGTGTGTGTGTGTGTGTGTGTGTATGTATGTATGTACATATGTATATATCAGTGTGTATATGTATGTATATACATGTATTTATGTATGTATATGTATATATTTGTATATATATAAATATATACACTCTTTTTCAAATTTAAACTGCCAAATTCACGATTGCAATCCATGACCAAATAGAAGTGAATTCAAATAGGATTTTGGCAAATTCTGATAAGTTGGTGGCATTTGGACGTACTCCTCCATTCAAGCATGTTCCCGCTTAGATGTTGGCTTCTCGAGAACATCCTATACGTCATCTAGATATCTTTTAGGAAGGTGGCACTAAACTTCTTTGTTGGCTTGGGTGTCCATTAGACTGGTCGCATGGAGACGGCAAGGTGCTTTTGAGTGCTTTCCAAGTTTCCCGTCACCAGAACTCCAACTTCCGCATGTCGGGACTTTTGGCCAACTTCAATTCCGCTGCCATAAATTTGTCCCCCGAGGTTTCAAACAATGAGAGCTGATTACTATCATATGGCCTTTTTTACGAAACCTTGATTTCTATGTGGTGTTTGTTGAAAGCATCCATCGCACCAGTAGAAACTCAGGAGAATAGGTTAGGTGGAATGTTCTCCGCTCTCCCACCTGCATCCATGTCTTTAAAGATAGACAAAGGTTAACGCAGTCGCTTCCACAATAAAGTAAGAACAAGGTAAGGGAGAAAAATTAGCATAGCACATAATGATCAGTTGTGGTCTGATTTTCGGACCTTCCATGCACTAGACTTACTACCTTCTGGTTGGATCTATGTACTTTGAGATTGTTTTTAACCAATTAATAAGTTCAATATTTCATAGGATATAGCAAAGAGAGGAAGAATGTGTTAAATCCTTAGATAAGGATCATTTCTACAGTGCCTGGTGATTGTGTTAGTTGAGAATCCCACCGAGAAAATAAATCAACTATGTAGCTACTATGACCATTCTAAGTGACACCTCAATCAGCGTCACCGTTAGAAGGACCACCAGAATATATGTCATTCTAATTTAGTAACAATACAATTTTTTCCAGCAGTTATAAGATACCATCGCCATATGATAACTTTTAGCAACACTCTTGATAAATCGCTGCAATATTACATTATATATCTTTTATGATATTTTTTTAAATTATTATGACAGGGAATTTATGGTAACACATTTTTCTAATTGTTGCAAAAATTCTATCGCTATAGACTATTTTTGTTGTAGTGAGGTTTTAGAACGCCCTTGAAAGACTAGTGTTGCTGGAAATTGGACCCGGGGGCGGCCGTCGGCTGAGGAGGAGGAGCTTCGGCGAACTCTGGCGGGCGGCGATCTGTCGGCGAGCGGCGTCCTCCGTGGAGGGGGGACTGGCGCTAGAAAGAGGGCACTCGAGCGAGCTAAGCATGCCGTGGACCTCTTCAAGGACTCGAACGAATTCCGCGATATGCTAGAGGAGGAGACCGTGGATGGGTTCCTCCGTGGCTTCGACAACTTTCGGAGGCAGATGGCTCGGTTTTGCCCCCAGCTTGATCTCTCAACGATTCGTCCGAGGACGAGGTTGGGCGCCGACTCCGACGACGACGTTCCTGCTGCCCTCGCGTCCGAGGAGGAGTCTGCTGAGGCTGAGGCGGACGTAGCCGCGCCGGCGGTGACGGAGGCTCTCCCTCGCGAAATCACCGAGGACGCTCCCGAGGCGCCCGCCGAGGTCCCTGCCGCAGACCCCGAGCCCGTGTCCGCCGAAGGCCCCCTAGGTCATCGCCATAGATGACCCCGAGGGTGACGCCGACGCAACTGCCGCCCCTTAGGACATAGACTTTTATCTTCCTTTTATTGTAAATGAGGTCGGCCTTCAAATTTGTTGAACGGCCGACCTCCAATTTTGTACTTAGCCTTCCGGCACTTTACTAATGAAAAAATTTTCTTTCGCCATTCTGCGCTTATTTTTCCCTTTTATTTTCTTCAGTTGTAAGCGAGGCCGGTACTTCAACTTATTGTTTTACCGACCCTCGACTTTATATCCTAGCCTTTGGGCTGCTTGTCAATGAAAACATGTTTCTTGGCTGTGTTTTGCTTTTCTTTCCCCTAACTTGTTTAAGTGTCCAAGTTTCGATTACGCTGATTAGGGGGGGCTCTGAGCTTGGATTCTAGGAAGCTTCACCAAGTCTTGGAGCTCGGATTTGAAGCTCGCAGAGGTTGCCGGGTTTGGTTTTTGGATTTCTGAGGCACCAGGCTCGGGCCTCGGACCCCCGAGAGGGGCCTTGTTAGACTTGCATAGGTCGCTATCGGGGTATTTGGCCAAGCTTTTGAGTTTGGCTTTTTGGAGCGTAGGTCCATAAAAATGTTAGGGCTGTTCCCTGAAGGGGAGCATGAGCCAATAGTCAAACTGTCATCGGGGCTTTCATGGTTATTGCCCTCGGGCTCTGCCGAGGTTCTGGCAAGCGGAGTCGGAACCTGTAGAGAGTACCTCGGCCTTCTTGAGCTCGATCAGCACGCCCGTGGTCGAGGTCATCTTCACAGATCGACATCGATGTCTCAACGTATGGGGGCCGAATCAGGCCCTTACTCAAAAAGGTTTGCATGAGTTGTCATGGGGGTCACCGGTAGAGGAAGCATGCATGAGGTCGGTGGGACCTCGGTCTTGGATCAACTCGTAGGGGCGACCCGGCCTTGGCCGAGATGAGGTCCCGATCTCAATCGGGATTTCGCTGGCAATACATAGGTAGATGAATATAACAAGGCGGGTGTCAAGTGGGATGTACCTCTTGCACCTCCAAGATTGCGCGCTTCGTAGTGGAGTAGATCGCTTTGTTTCCTGGCCGGCCTTCGGAGTCACCCTTTAGCTTGGGGTCTATTTCGGGAATACCAATTGAACCAGGGGGTATTGCCGTTGTCGAAAGCTTTCGCGAGCGTTGCTCCGTTGTTGCTGTTGAATGTCCCGGAGGATCGTCAAGGCACTGTCCCCGGTTTCCTCGGATTGAGGGGGGCGTGAGCTCGTCGTCAGCCTGGCAGTACTTCCCGAGGTCGAGGGAGTTTGGAACTCTACAGTCGACTCACGGGGCATCCCGACCTTGGTCGGGTTATCGAGCGCGAGGTCGAGGGAGCTTGGGTTTGCTATCAACCTGGCGTCGCTTTCCGAGGTCGAGGGAGTTTGGATCTTTACGGTCGACACTCGGGGCATCTCAAACTTAGTTGAGGGATCATACACGAGATCGAGGGGTCTGGGGCCGCACTCTCGACCCGTGACGCTTTCCGAGGTCGAGGGAGTTTGGGACTCTACGGTCAACACTCGGGGCATCCCGACCTTAGTCGAGAAATCGTGCGCCAGGTCGAGGGGTCTGGGAATGCTCTGTCGACCTGCGACGCTTCCCGAGGTCGAGGGAGTTTGGGACTCTACGGTCGACCCTCGGGGCATCCCGACCTTAGTCGAGGAATCGTGCGCCAGGTCGAGGGGTCTGGAAACGCTCTGTCGACCTGCGACGCTTCCCGAGATCGAGGGAGTTTGGGACTCTACGGTCGATCATCGGGGCATCCCGACCTTAGTCGAGGAATCGTGCACCAGGTCGAGGGGTCTGGGAACGCTCTGTCGACCTGCGACGCTTTCTGAGGTTAAGGGAGTTTGGGACTCTACGGTCGACACTCGGGGCATCCCGAACTTAGTCGGGGTCTCGAATATGGGGCCGAGGGAGCTTGAGCTCATCGTCGACCTGGTGGCGCTTTTCGAGGTCGAGAAAGTTTGAGACTCTACGGTCGACGCGCGGGGCATCCCGACCTTAGTCGGGGTATCTAAGGATCACAAACGACCCAATATTAGAGAAGACATAATCATAATCATTGTGAGGAGGCAAATCATTGTAAAGAGGGGACAGGATCCATGTTCCTGATCGCCCGGAACCCCTTGGGGTTTTATTGATAATACATCCGTAGATTCTCGGAATTCCAGCTTCGCGGGATAGGGGTTCCTTCAAGAGATTTCAACTTGTACGCTCCGGGTCGTTGCACTCGAGCGATTTGATATGGTCCTTCCCAGTTCGGGGTGAGCTTTCCTTGCTCGGTGGGCTGAGAAGCTTCGGCTCTCCTGAGGACGAGGTCCCCCACCTTGAAGAGCTTGGGTTTGACTCTGGAGTTGTAGTACTGGGCCGTTTTCTGCTGGTACCTTGCCATGCGGACTCGGGCGACCTCTCGCGTCTCTTCGACGAGGTCCAAGTTATTCCTGAGCCGGAAAGAGTTGGAGTCGGCGTCGTAGTGCTCCACCCTTAAGGAGGGGAGGCCGATTTCCAGCGGGATAACAGCCTCCGTGCCGTATGCCAGGTTGAAGGGGGTCTCACCAGTGGGTAATCGGAACGTAGTCCGGTAAGCCCAGAGGACGTTGTACAGGTCCTCGACCCACTGTCCTTTGGACCGATCAAGCCTAGCCTTGAGCCCCTGCAAAATGGTACGATTAGTTACCTCAGTTTCTCCGTTTGTCTGCGTATGGGCGACCGAGGTGAAGCGGTGATCGATGCCGAGTTCAGAGCAAAATTCTCTGAAGTGGATGTTGTCGAACTGACGACCGTTGTCAGATATAAGGATACGGGGGAGTCCGAATCTGCAGATTATGGACTTTCAAACAAAGTCCCGCATTTTTTGCTCGGTGATCCGGGCCACAGGTTCAGCTTCGACCCATTTGGTGAAGTAGTCGATGGAGACGACCAAAAATTTTCTTTGCCCGGTGGCTAGGGGGAAGGGCCCCAGGATATCAATTCCCCACTAGGCAAATGGTCAGGGGGCGATAATTGAGGTCAGCGGGGCCGAAGGTCGGCGCTGGATGTTGGCGTTCCGTTGACACCGGTCACACTTCCGGACGAAGTCCGTTGCGTCTTTCTGAAGCGTGGGCCAAAAATATCCTTGTCGCAGGATCTTATGGGCTAGTGCCCGGCCTCCCAGGTGGTTTCCACAAATCCCTTCATGGACCTCTCGGAGGGCATAGTCTGCCTCCGAGGGGCGGAGACATCTAAGGAGAGGAGAAGTAAATGACCGACGATAGAGCTTATTCTCATATAGGACGTACCGGGGAGTTTGACGCTTGATCCGGCGGGCCTCCAGCTCGTCGTGAGGGAGGGTCCCATCCTGAAGATAGCGGATGAACCAGTCGATCCAGCTTGGCTCGAAGTCGATGCACATGGTCGGCTCAGATTCCTCTGTGCTGGGTGTTCGAAGATATTCGAGCACCGTTGCCTTGGAAAGCTCACTCATGCGGGAGGTCGCCAGCTTTGACAATTGGTCCGCCCTGAGATTCTCCGTTCTGGGAATGTGCTGGATGCTGAAGGAACCTAGGGCGGATGTAAGTTCCCGCACCTTTTGGAGATATTTCCGCATCGATGGCTCCTTTGCTTCGAAGTCTCCCTGGACCTGGCTTACTATTAGCTGGGAGTCACTGAAGGCCTTTAGGTCTTCCACCTTCAGCTCCTTCGCCAATTTGAGTCCGGCAATGAGCGCCTCGTATTCTGCCTCGTTGTTTGAGGCTGGAAACTCGAGGCGTAGGGCTTGCTCAGCCACCACCCCATCCGGGCTGGTGAGGATTAGTCCAGCTCCGCTACCCCCCGAGGTCGAAGAGTCGTCCGCATGTAGGACCCATGGCGGCCTCGGGGTCTCCTCTGTGGGTGTGAGTGGCAGCCCGGGGTCGTCTGGCAAGGTGCACTCCACGATGAAGTCGGCAAGTACTTGAGCTTTAATAGCTGGTCTGGGGCGGTATTCAAGGTCGAACTCCCCGAGCTCAACCGCCCATTTGGCAACCCTTCCGGCACGATCCGACCTTTGCAGTATTTGCTTCATAGGCTGGTCGATCAGTATGGCTATGGTATGTGCTTAAAAATAAGGCCGGAGTCTCCGAGCTGAAATGATCAGGGCAAAAATTGTCTTCTCAAGCTTAGAATATCGAGTCTCAGCATCCCTGAGGACCCGGCTGGTATAGTAGACTGGCTTCTGGAGCTTGTCCTCTTTCCGGACCAGGACTGAGCTCACTGCGACCGGGGAGACGGCTAGATATAAATAAAGAACCTCACCCCGCCGAGGCTTGGTGAGTAGCGGGGGAGAGGCCAGAAGGCGCCTGAGTTCTTCAAAGGCTTGCTGGCATTCCTCCGACCACAGGAAGTTCTTTGGCCGCTTACGGATCTTGAAGAAAGGGAGGCAGTGCTCGGCCGACCGGGAGACAAATCTCCCCAAGGCGGCGACCCGCTCGGTGAGCCGCTGCACTTCTTTAACTGTCCTTGGAGGTGTCATCTCTTGCAGCGCTCGAATTTTCTCGGGGTTGGCTTCAACTCCACGCTGGGTTACTATGAAGCCCAGGAATTTGCCCGAGGTAACTCCGAATGCGCACTTTGCGGGGTTGAGCTTCATTTGATATTTCCGGAGCTTAGAGAATGTTTCATTGAGGTCGGCCACATGGTGTTCCGCCACTCGGCTCTTCACCAGCATGTCATCCACGTAGACTTCCATATTTCGGCCGATCTGGTCTTCAAAGATTTGGCTGACCAACCTTTGGTATGTGGCTCCGGCATTCTTCAGCCCGAATGGCATTACTTTGTAACAATAGGTGCCTTTGTCAGTGATGAAGGCCGTCTTCTCCTCATCTTCTGGCGCCATTCGGATCTGATTGTACCCCGAGAAGGCGTCCATAAAGGTCAGCAGCTGATGTCCCGAGGTGGAATCGACGAGCTGGTCGATACTGGGGAGGAAAAAACTATCCTTCGGGCAGGCCTTGTTCAGGTCGGTGTAGTCCACGCACATGCGCCATTTCCCGTTGGCCTTCTTCACGAGGACTATATTGGCAAGCCAGTCTGGGTAGGAGACCTCTCAGATGAAGCCGGCCTCAAGGAGCTTATTCACTTCCTCGGCTGCGGCTTGCTGCCGTTCCGAGAGGGAATTTATGGTAACACATTTTTCTAATTGTCGCAAAAATTTTATCGCTATAGACTATTTTTGTTGTAGTGAGGTTTTAGAATGCCCTTGAAAGACTAGGTATCTCAATTGGTTCGTGCAATTATTCAGTTAGTTGCATGCAAAGACATGTTTAGATGAGGCTGCTTAAAAATAAATACACAATATATAAGAGGACGAGGCTTAGAAGTGTAGATGGGGTGCACCATATTAATGTAAACATGTTGATTGGGTTGATCCTTTGTATTCTAATTCTTTCTATGAGAGTTGAGAATGCCTTTTTTTTAAAAAAAATTGGGAAAAAGAAATACAGCTGCAATGCCACACTCAAAAAGTCTGAATCCGTGGTCTCTGTCTAGTGCAAGGACTAGTAGAGAGATGTTTGCTGTAGAGTATTTTCTTTTGATATGACTGATTCCAGCAAGTTGGTATTGACGTAGAATTGGGGCAACCTTGTGATCTAGTGCCACATACAGGGAGCAGAAAGAGAGAGAAAAAAAAAAAAGAGGAGGAAAAAAAGAAGATGCCGGCAACGAAGAATAAGAATGCTCCATACTCCTCCATGAAAGTGAATGAGGTTCCTTGCCTTTAGAATGGATGGTGTTATGCAAGTCTTGTGTTTCAAGGTGTTCCAATTCAAGATTGAAGAAATGGTTGATGAAAGCGAAGTATCCCAAACCAAGACAAGATGCCTTTTCTTTGGAGTTTCCATTCTCATAGGCCAATTTGATGAAAATTCAAATAATTCTTTTTTCACCGTAGACTATTTTTTTTTTTAACTAAGACGGATGTATCATACAGATTGAGTGCGGATACAACCAAAAAAATCAAAAAAATATCACTTTTCGGAGGGCATCGAGCAACCCCTCTCCCCCAGCCAAATAGTGTCTTTAGAGTGGTTGGTCAAATATGAAGCCACTCAATCCGTTGCCCCATTGGCTTTACGGTATACATGATTAGCGTGGAAGGCCAAATATCTCTAAGTAGAGGGTGAACGTCACCCACACCACCCTCGCTCTGCTGGATCCAGCCAATAACCATCGTTGAATCTCCCTCCAGCATAACAATCCTGGTCCGCAGAGTCTGCCAAATATACCTTAGGCCGGCCCAAGCCGTTCTCAACTCAGCCCTTGGGACCGAGGTATAGAAAAACTGGTAACCACCGGCTGCAACTATTCTGGAGTCCAGCCCTCTAATAATAAAACCGACCCCGCCCCTCCGACCACCATCCAGTATACATCCATTGAAATTGACCTTGAGAAAACTCGAAGGTGGGGCTCACAGGTGAAGAACACCGTACGAAATGCTCTACAAGAAGAAACAGAGCCCCAGATGTCTCGAGCTATCAAAGATCTGTCCATCAGATGTGACTACACAATCTTAGCAGCCTGAAGTCGGGCCTGCTCGATAATGACCTGTAGCGGGGGCAGTCCTCACCAAAGGTCCAGTCCTTCTTGGACAACCAAAACTGATAAGCTGTACATGTAGCCTCAATAGCCGCTTGCTGGGTCCGCAAGGTAGAAGCCCGCCATCTAGTAATCTGCAGTGTAATGTCCGGGCCCAATACTAACTGGGCCCAATACTTTTGAGGCCCAGTTTAAGGGTATTTGGAATAGGTTATTAGTGGGCCGTATTGGACCCATGGATGGCAGCCCATGGAGGGCTGCCACCTCACGCCTGAGGGCAGAAATGACAGGGCCCCAGCTGGCCAGTAGAGAGAAGGCCAGCTGTTGGTCCTTAACCATGCAAATTAGGAGCCCGCTACCTCTCATCCTCGGTTAATGGAGGAACTTAGCTGGCCTGAGGAAAAGGGGCAGCTGGAGGCTCCCGGAGCAAGGGGGAAGGAGAGGATGCCACCTCTCCAAGGGGTCATTTCTTAATCAACATTATTTAAACCCTCAGCTTCTTAACCCAAGATTTGCTATACCCTCTTAATCTCTAGCCCTCTGGAGCACTGCACCAGAGAAGCCGGACCCCTGGAGCTAGAGGTTAAAGAAGCTCTGAACCCCCACCTCTTCTCCGATGAAGAGGTGGTGGCGTCGTCATAAAGAAAAAGAAAAGGGGAAAGGGAAGATGAAGAAAGTAAATAAACAAACAAAAAGGGGGGGGGGGGGAGGGGGGCTTACCGGACCCTTGAGGCTTCATCCTCGAACGACGGCTTTACCTTGCCATGGTTGGAGTAGGTGAGGACCTCCCGAAGGAGACCGGGCCTCGGCCCCACCTCCAAACCCTTCTTCCCTTCTCCGGTATCACTTCGGATAAGAGGAAGAGCCGACCTCCTGTCTTCTGCTGCTCCAAGGTGGGAGCACCACCTCGACCAGTGGGCCGAGGGAGTCTCACCACCCGGTTGCCAGCAAGAGGAAGGGGAGGAGTAGGAGGGCTGCAGGGGAAGAGGAAGGAAACGAGGCCGGAGGAGGAGAAGGCCGAGGGTTCGGCCGGAGTAGCAAGTCTCCGGTGGAGACAAAGGGGAGAGAGAGAGAGAGAGACCGGAAGAAAGAGAGAGAGGGTAGCGGGAGACGAAGAGGTAGAAGCCTTTGGAAGATCGAAGAAAGATCCCTTAAGCGGGTCGACCTAACGGGTCAGATCCGAGTTCAGGTCCGAAACCCATTAGGCCCAAATAAAAGAAAATGGGTTTGGCAAACCCAATAAGACCTGAACCCGAACCCAATTGAATAAAATAGGCTAAATTCAAGCCCAAATGATGTCGGGTCTGAACCTAACTAAACTGAGCTGAGTCTGAATGGATCCAATTGAGCAAATTTGGTTAAATCCTAACTCAATTAAGCCCAATTGAGCTGGGTCCGAATCCCATTTGAGTTATGTTGGTCTTAGCAGACTTAGTTAATTTTAAATCAGGCCCAATTCAAGTCCAATTCAACTGACAGAAGGCCAAATTGATCTCAGGTTGACCGGACTCAGGCCCAAATGAGCCACATTGACCCTGAACCAAAATTTAAGCCCAATTAAACTTGGGACTAAGTCTTCTGACCAAATCAAAAGGCCAAATTGGCTAGAGAAGGCTGAACTTAATCATAAATCAGGCCCAATCCTTTTATTAAAAGCCCAATTAACCCATGTAGACCCAATTTGGTTTTAATCGAACCCCGAAGACTTCAAATTGGGTAAATTGGATTGGGCTAAGATCTTTGGATGGGATCCAAGGAGTAAGTCCATAACAAGATGAACTAAATTGTATAATAAATAAATAGAGAATAATGTGATCTTTATGATATGGTTTTAGGTGATTGAGGATCGGTCACTTGGACTTAAGAAATTTGGATAACAAAGTATTGTAAGTAACTTGCCTTAATCTTTTTATGGATCATGTTATGTTTATGTCTTCTTACATGAATTATCAAGTATAAGTTATTTGTCCTCATCTTGTTGGATCATGTATGCAAGTAGCCTGTTCTTTAATCTTAATATGGATCATGTGAGCACCATGTTTATTAAAAGTTTTGAGTATTATTCATATACATACTTCATGTATGGCATATTATGAAAAGTAAGTAACATGCCTTGATCTCATAATTTATGGTTATGCATGCATCATGTTTATGCTGATTTTAAAGTATCATGCATGCAAGTTGATATAGTAATTGCATCTAGCTATATGTACTGCTTGCAAGAGGTACTATGGGCTCTTGATGCTATGGGCCGAATGCAACTGAGCCGGCCTTGCCAGTGGCAGAGAATGACTGAGCCGGCCCTGCCAGTGGCCGATAATAATTGAGCTGGCCCCGCCAGTAACCGTTAATGAATTCGCCATAGCATCCAAGAGGTACTACTTGCAAGAGGTACTATTAATGGGCTCTTAGATGTTATTGATCGAATGCAACTGAGCCGGCCTTGCCAGTGGCCGAGAATGACTGAGCCGGCCCCGTCCGTGGCTGAAAATGACTGAACTGGCTCCGCCAGTGGCCGATAATGACTTCGCAGTAGCATCCGAGAGTATGAACCACGGCAATACCGGGGGTACGATTTTTACGTTGTATATTTCATGAAAATTCTTGTTGACCTAAAACATGGATTTATTGACTCAGTATAAATATTTTATCATGACGAATTGTTAAGTAGTGTTCATGTCAGCTTCTCAAATCCTGTTTAAACATGTTTAGCATTATAGTTGATCCGATAAGATTATGCAGGATTACTTACTGAGCCGTGTAGCTCATATCCGTTCATTTATATTTTCTTTCAGATCACCACCAATAATAGCAGTCAGAGACACTTTTCTTTTGTATTAGAGCTTCTTTCTTTTTGGGGTGAAACATATATACTTTTGTGTACATGATCTGTATAGAAGCTCTGTATTTTGTAACAACTAGCAAGTTGTACCGAAAATACTTTAATATATGAAAGTTTGACTATTTTGGCTACCTCTTACCCATGTATGAGGCTTCGTGCTATTATGGGCGGTAGTCGGCAATAGCACGGCTGTGTCATGGATCCGGGTCTGGGGCGTGACATGCAGGGAGGACGCTAAGTAAAACCAGACCTCTAGTGGAGCGTAGCCAGCTCCCAGATCCTCCTCGCACGCTGGCACTGGAAGAGGGCGTGGTCCACTGACTCATCCACCTGACATTTAGGGCAATGGTGGAGAATGCCCAGACCTCTCTTGCTCAGCACAAGTCTCGTTGGTAGTCGGCCCCGGACGACCTTCTAGAGAAACAAGGCCACCTTCAGGTGCAGTTCGAACCGCCAAATCCATGCGTAATCCTTCCTTTGGTGTTGCTTCCTAAAGAGAGTGCTGAAGGTATCGCCCACCCTAATTCTGGATTTGCAGGTCATGCTCCAAACCCTCATATTAGGGCTAGTGTATCTCGGAACTGGCACAGATTGGATCCTCTCCGTAAGCTGGGCTCCGAACAACTGGTTGATCCGGGCACTGTCCCACCCTCCACCCCCGAAAGAAGAAGATCGCGGATCTGCAACCCGCCCAGGACCTCGACGTAGACCAGAATTCAAAGACGCTAATCATCCTCCTATTTCTTCATAATAATTGTATTAAGAATCCTATCTCCATGAAATCGAACAGATGTCAGATTGCAGTGATTATATATATATATATATATATATATATATATATATATATATATATATATATATATATATATATATATATATATATATATATATTTGTGCTATGAATGAAGTCCCACCATGTCACCAAACAAAGCTCCACGCCGCATGACATGAGAAGGTTGGTGCCATGCATGGAACGCCAATTCTAGCAATTGAGTGTTTTTGGTACCAAGGGAGGGTGGCAAAGCTTTTCTGTTTTCTTTTTTTTGTACCCATCTAAAAGGATCCAAGATACAACGAGGAATCGCATCACATATCGATGGTAGATGAGGAGAAAGTCCAGTCTCTAGAACAAAAGTGGGGTCTCTAAGACCGTTACTTTGACCCCAGTTTTTATCATAAACTATCTCCATAGATGCTATAGTTTTATCATTCCAATTCGAGGAAACATTTTATTTTCATATAGCAATTTTTGTGCCATTCGAATTTTTCAAATTGTTTTTTTTAAATAAACATTGGAATCCGCCATCAATTATCAATTTTCATATTATATCAACACCCTAATTCTGGTTCCATTCATTGGCGTCAAAGTTGCATATATACTTGCAGTTTTTGAATTACAGTCAAAAGACAATCTTTATGAAGTAAAATGCTGGCTATGAATATCTCATGGCAGAAAAATAGAGAATACTGATCCTCTCTTACGCGTAATTGTCCCAAGGCCTAGTGAAAATGTCTTACTTCCATAAATTTATAAAATATCAAAATATAAACATGTTTTTGTATGTTCAGTATTTTTTACGAGAATATTATATATGAATGGGGCATCTCTTTATATTTTTCTTTCAAATTATTGATCTTGTATTATAGGCGTGGAAAGAATAATTGCCCTTTTTTTTTTGCTAAATTCTTGTAAAAGATAATGTGACTATTTTTCATTGAAAATACCATCTCTCGAACTAGCAACTCCCATATATATGCTAAGAATATAAATATGCTAGCTTTTCCTTGCAAGTTAGATTTGATACCTCCAAGGATAAGATATTTATCAAAAAGTATAGATGCTTGCTTCAAGTTCTAGTTTTCCGTCCTGATAGGTTAATTAGGGAGCCCTTTCACTCCTAAGCAATGTGCAATGGAGTTTAAAGCGCCATCGACCTCCTTGAACATGTTATAATTGTATGATCTAAATTATTACATTAATTATTCAGGTTACAAATGCATGGCTTGAACAATAAGAGATTTGTGGACTAGGGTTTGCTCTACTGCATGAAAAATGTTAAACCAAATGGTACACAGCAATGAGCACACATGCTCAACATCATATTTGCTATTAATTTAATTAAAGTCATGCATCCATGTTTTCCAGTCTCCTTTCATCAAAGTTTAAGAATATTTTAAGAAGATAAACAAAGAGTTTGCCCAAATCTAGAAGCTCATGATCAGGATTGAGTATTAAAAAGACTAGAGATCACAATGCAATGCTAGTTTTAAGCCTTATTCTAATTGTCATTGCGCTCGGTAGACTTCCACTAGAATTGCCTTGGAGACGATCTTTCTTGATGCAATATATAATTAGAAATAACAACAAGAAGTCCCTCATCTCATGTGCTTGTGATCATAATCAGCACTGTAGAAGGATCCACATCAATACAAAATTAGCACAAACGAGAAGAGACCAAATAAAATACAAGGGCATCATGCTAGGGTTTTGAGGAGGGCCAATCGCCATACCTCAAAGCTTGCAGAAGAAAGTGTACTGCAGTTTCTGAGTCTTACTGCCAAACTTAAATAAAAGGATTCATTCAACGATTTCAGCAATATGGTCACAAAAAAAAAAAAAAAAAAACATTAAACAATACCTTGCATAGTTAGACATAAAGAGGACCACTTATCAGATAATGTGGGGGTGCCCCAAGGAACTATGACTTCCTAGAAGGGTCCTTCCTTTTGAGTAACATGCTCCCACACTGGCCTCTTTATAAAAATAGACTGTGTAGGTATACAAAAGTAAATAATTGAGTGGAGAAAATGACATGAAGATTAGAAAAAAAACTGATGATGGATGAGGTCATCTCAGAATCTTAAAGAATTCCCATTCATCACAGCATGTGGAATGTGGGATGAATGTTGGCAACTTGAAGGCCATTAAGAATAAGATAAATATTAGTAGGGAAAGATGATATTCCTTGGGTAGAGATGTATGGCAACACATATCGGCAAAGGGTATATAACAAGAAAAGTTCATTTGAGACTGCTAGAAAGATACAATAAAAGAAAATGATGAAATTATAGGCTTCATTTTAAGATTGTTGGGCTAGTAAACTTTTATTCATTCAATGTTAAATGTTCTAATTCCTACATTTAAGCTAGGTAGAAATGATGATATTTCTTCTACATTACCAATCTACCGGTTGGTATGGCAAAGGAAACCTGATCAGCTTTCTGAGAAAAGGAACTTGTGGTAGGAAACAAAGTATAATGAAACTTCTAAATAAATTGATTCATTTCTCCAATTTTAGGGGTCGCTGATATTAAGATAATGGATTTTTTTAAAAAGTATTCATGCAAAAAAAATTATAAAATAATTTGCAGAAAAATTTCAAATGCAATGAGACATTTTGTGATCTCGATATTAAAATATCGATTTTTTTTAGAAGAACCATGAATTTTGACAATGAAAAATCTATCTAAAATCATAGAAAAAGGATTAACATTCGCAAAATTATCAAATTTGTATACATTAATATAATATAGCTGATGCATAATAATAAAGATCTTGCCAGGATAAAATTCTTAGGTTGCTGTGGGTCTGAGGCAGCATAAAGGACAAACAGAGGTCATCATGATAAATAATTTAGAAATATGTACAAATTTATTGCTCTTATCCCACTATTAATTTTGGCTGGATATCAGTTAGCTCGACAGTTCGCAGTGATACTAGGGGCAGCAGCCAAAGGGCCTCCATCCTTATCCGAAGGATAGCCTATCTATATGGCTTTTTTTTTTGGTTAAAAGCGGCATTCATATAGTTCTCACATAAGTACAACTTGCGAAATCAAAAAAAAGAAAAAAAGATACAAAGTGTGGGGTATATCTCCGACTCTGATGTCAGGCCACAAAAAAGACGATCTAGTGCACTGTTTGCCTTTCAATAAACGTGTGCTACTTAGAAGAAATTTGTCCCTATGATCATATCGCATCTCGCAAAGCAACGGACATCCGTGTCCATTCATATCGGCACTCCGTATCCGGTCAACTATCTATCCATGTGGCTTGAGTTAGCTCTTTGCCCCGCTCTCACGGGTACGGCGTATTCCACCCGGCCTTTCCCAGATGGTGGCCCCTAAATTGCGACACGGAGGAGAAGCCAGTCTCCGAGAGGGAGAATATTAGCCCACAAACCGGTACGGGGACAGTCAAAAGCTAGCCAAAGCAGCGTCCACCGTCCCCACGAAACGGCATCTCAAACCGCGACCACCGCCCCCCCCCGCGGTCTTCTCCCGGTTATCCCCCCCTCCTCCCTCTCCGCGACCGGTTCAACCGGCCGTCCATTACCCCCACGTTCCCCCGAATTCCCTCTCTTCCATTAATCCACCGCATCCGCTCTCATAGTACCACTCCTCTCCCACCTTCACCATCCACGTGGCATCTTTTTATTCGATGGAGTAGCTAGTAAAGGTTTACATTTCCTATTCGCGAGGGCTTAAGGGGGTCGTACGTAAAGGGCCGCGGGATCGCTCCACCAACCAACAAACCGCGGTCGACGGTGGCCCCCCCAGTCCTCGCTTGGGAAACAATTTAAGGGATATTTGGTTGGTGTAGGTCAAATTATAACATAATCTGATAATTTTCAAAAATTATTTATTTTATAAAATAATTATAGAAAAAAATATGAATTTTATCATATTCGATTAGTAAAAAAATATTTCCAAAAATAGTATTGAAAATATTATATTTAATTGGAGATAATTTTATATGAAATATTGCTAAAATTTTCAGCAATATTTTTAAATAAATAATCCAGATAATAAAATTTTGTAATTTATTTATTGGCCATTTTATGACCTACTTATACAAATGCTATTAATATTGGCTATTTAGAATATTAAAATATATTTACATAACTTAATAAATATTTATAAATTAATTTATACATATATATTAAAAATATTTTTTATTATAAATAAATATATTAAATATTACTAATTTTATATTAAATTTATTGATGATTAATAAATATATGTTAATTATTTATTAATAAACCATATCTATGATAAATATATTCAATATATTATTATTTATAAATGTTATTGTTCAATACATTAATATATTTTATCATATATTAGTATAATATTAATATAAAATATATACAATTAGTATAATATTGATATAAATAAGCGATAATATTTTCGTCAAAAAATGATGTTTTAGATTATCTTTATTTGATAATTTAAAATAAAAAATAAGTTCACCTCCTTATGATATTTATTTTAATTTTTTTTACAAAAATAAATATACGATCTATTATTTTTATTATATTTTTTTTATATTAAATATAATAAATTTATTTTTTCATGTTAGATTAATTTCAACTAAATTGGTTTTAAAAGGAAAAAAAACCTGAAATTCTGTTTACAAAAACTACGAAACTTTAAAAAACACTAAAAAGGGGTTTACAAAATGTCAAAATCCTATAAATTAGGAAAATCGGGATTTTTATGCAAGCTAATTTGGCCATTCCTCGTGCAACGCGTTCACGCGTTTCCTTGTCCCTTCTTCTCTCTTTCCCTATTTATATCTCCCCCACTCCGCCCATTTCTCTTCAGCAGGCGCAGAAATTTCTTTCCGAAAATTAAAATATATATTTATTCCCTCTGCCCTGCCTCCTCTCTTGCATTCCGACCCTTCCCTCGTCTCCTCCCACTCCCATCCATCCATTTGTTCTTCTACTATTCGACCCAGCCCACCACCGCTTTGAAATTTATTAGCATTCGAGGGTTTTAGAGGAGGAACAAGGAGACGCATTGATAGAGAAGGGTAGAATAATAGGAGGAATAGAGACGAAGAAGACGAAGACGGTGACGGAGAAGAAGATGAGGATTCTGGAGGACGAGTTGTTCCCATCGACGCCGGGGAAGGTGAAGATCGAGCGGGCCCATGCGATTAATCGGCAGTTCCACCGTTGCTTCGCGTCGACGAGCACCATGTTCCTGTGGGCGCTCTTCTTGATCGCGCTGACGGCGTCGTACCTCAGCTTCCAGAGCTTCGTCGACACTTCGTCCAAGTATTTCTCCGCGTCGTGGGGCGGCCTCCACTGGGAGAAGCAGATCCGGGCCTCCGCCGAGGTCCGACGCCCGCAAGGGATCTCCGTCCTCGTCACTGGCGCCGCCGGATTCGTCGGCTCCCACGTCTCCCTTGCCCTCCGCAAGCGTGGCGACGGCGTCGTCGGCCTCGACAACTTCAATACCTACTACGATCCTTCGTTGAAGAAGGCCAGGAAATCCCTCCTCGTCTCCCACGGCATCGTCGTCGTCGAGGGCGACATCAACGACGGCCGCCTCCTCGCCAAGCTCTTCGACGTGGTCCCATTCACCCACGTGATGCACCTCGCCGCCCAGGCCGGGGTGCGGTACGCGATCGAGAACCCGGCGTCCTACGTCCACAGCAACATCGCCGGCCTGGTGACGCTTCTGGAGGCGTGCAAGGCGGCGGACCCCCAGCCGGCGATCGTGTGGGCCTCCTCCTCGTCGGTGTACGGACTCAACGAGAAGGCCCCCTTCTCGGAGTCGGACCGCACCGACCGTCCCGCTTCCCTCTACGCCGCCACCAAGAAGGCCGGCGAGGAGATCACCCACACCTACAACCACATCTACGGCCTCTCGATCACCGGCCTCCGCTTCTTCACCGTCTACGGGCCCTGGGGCCGCCCCGACATGGCTTACTTCTCCTTCACCAGAAATATTCTTCAAGGGAAGCCGATCACGGTCTACAGCGGCAAGGATCGCGTCGATCTCGCCAGGGATTTCACCTACATCGACGACATTGTGAAGGGGTGCTTGGGGTCGCTGGACACGGCGGAGAAGAGCACGGGGAGCGGGGGGAAGAAGCGGGGACCGGCGCAGTACCGGATCTACAACTTGGGGAACACGTCGCCGGTGACGGTGCCGATGCTCGTGTCGATCTTGGAGCGCCACCTGAAGGCGAAGGCGAAACGGAACGTTGTGGCGATGCCGGGCAACGGCGACGTCCCCTTCACCCACGCCAACATCAGCTTGGCTCGAGCCGAGCTCGGCTACAAGCCGACCACCAATCTCGAGACCGGTCTCAAGAAGTTCGTCAAGTGGTATCTCCACTACTACGGCTACAGTCCCCGGGGAACCAAGAACTTGTAAAAAAAATATCCTCCATTTTTTTTGGTTGCCCTTTACTAATGTTTTTTGTTCTTTTCTTAGGGTCTTCCTTAATTATGGGATAAAAAACACTTAAAATTCTTTGCTTGGAGAAGAGGGAAAGAAGGGAAGGAGAAAAAGGCTTTGCCTTTGATGATCCTGTACTCGTTGTGGGGAACTTTTTTTCTGTTCTTTCTTTTCTTAATTTTGTAAAGGAAGGATCGGGTTTTCCGGTTCCATCAATCTATTGTTTTGGGCGGTGGAATTTTTTCCGATATTTAATCTTTCTATCTCTTCTTTCTTCTTTTATTTATGTTACTGGTCGGGTGACTCTGTTCTGCTGCTTCTCTCTTTCTTTATTCTCCTTCACGTGGGGTCGGGGAGATCCGATCACCGCCGGTGCGCAATCACCGGAGTACGGTTGAGTATTCCACGTGACCGTCCACTGGAAAAAGTAGCCGGTCTTTTATCACGAACAGGCTGGCGCTCGAGATTCGGATCGACGGCGGTGGGAAAGGCTCTCGGTAAGTGGCATCTCTCGTAAATATTGCGGGGAATCTTGGTCGACTTGTGGAACTTTGTTTGGCCTTGCTTTAAATGAATGAGTGGACGGGAGGTGAGTTTCGGGCCACGATATGTGAATCATGGGCGCAAGCTGGACAGCGGGACGGATGGGAGCACCATAATTGACGGCTCTGATACGCCGCGCCTGCTCTAGGGAGCGTACGGTTCCCGTCAATCTGCCTCCCGTCCTCTTACAGCTCATACCGCTTTATATCCAGCTGTAAAAAGGGCAACAATTACGCGTCCTTTCGTCCTGTTATTACTTATAAACACTTTTGACGTCATGATATTAATCTGGGCCCACAACGTGGACTGATTGGACGGTCCGATATGGGTGGGGCGGACATCGGGGACCACATGACGTGGATTCGTCTGGAATCTTCCGCGGCGGAAGCGTGTCAACGATGGGACGCGCTATTTGATTGAGCGGGATCAAACTTGAATAGCGCTCAAATCCATGCAGTTTCGGGAGGTCCGCCACGACTGGTCGGCTTTGAAATTACTATAATACAGGGAAAATTAGTGGACCACCTGATTGTGATCCAACGGTTTAGCCATGGAGCTATCAAAGAGCCCGTACTATTGGGTTTTTTTAATTACTATTACATACAACTGCAGCTCACAGGATAGGAATACAGCAAGCAAACAAGGTCCGAAAATAAAAGCCTATATAGAGGCACAGGCAGCCGGGCATTGATTCGTGATTTATCTTAATAAAAATTTCTAAAATAATTTGCTGTCTTGGAGACAATTCAGTCTACTTGATAGAAAATACACTCTTCCAACAATCTGTGAGCGTCGTGAGCAACAATCTCTCCTCCCCACCATATTTTCGACTCCAAATTCACCCAACTACCGTAACTGAGTTCCTTTCGAGGAGGATGCGATACTTGTCCAACACTAGCCTTGCATAGAAAATGCTTTTCCATGCCATTCTAAGCTCGGTGCGGGCACAAACGTGTTGAAGATTTGCCTCTCGTTAGTGTTGGCCCCTTCCTTCGTCGCTAACCCTATCGTTGGCTAACCCTCCCTTGGTCTCCAACACGTCTTTCATCTTAATTTTTTAAATATTTTATTTTTTAATTTTACTGGATAGAGTGGATTTAAGCTTTGATCTGAGTCAAACCATAACATTATGGTCTTAATTGAGGAGGGATGCCGCAATGGGATAAGGTTGCACTACCTCTGCCTAGGACAACGGATCAAGTCGAGTCGGCTGGAGATGGTCGTGCAAAGGTCTTATGAGTTGGTCAAATTAAAGTCAACTCATGGACACAAGATATGGATCCAAGAATCCTGACCAAATTCCAAGTTGGGTTGATGTGGGTCATAAATGCTGGTGCAAGTGTTATCATCCAGCTCTATTCGGCCGAAAGCGTCACCGTACCTAACAAATCCCAAACAGCTGCGCGATAGCTTTTAGTGTAGGCTATCACTCTTCAATGGAGTATACCATCAGGCAGTGTACTTTGATTCGTGTAAGATGACAACCGTTAGATCGACCGTCGTCAAGTAGATCCGACAAGCCATTATAAAGGAGGCATCTCTCTAGTCTCTCGTGCCGTAACGGCGTGCGGCTGTTGGTGGGATGATCATAGCACGGTGGGCCCGCCTGATCGCACCGCGATGAGAGACCGAATTGGCGCCACGTGGGCGGGATAACCGGGGTGCCTTGGAGTGCAAAACAAAACTCCATGCTATTAACGTTCGATGGAAGACAGCAACGGAAAAGGGTTAGCTGTCCTCTTAATGATGACAGAAGCCTTACCTAGTGAAGGCAAAGCACATAAAAGCCTCAAAAGGAGAAGCTTGGCCACCAAGATGGTAGCACTAGGTATGGCAAAATATGATTCGATCCGCCAATTTGATCCATATACGATCCACCATAAAAAGATTTGAATTTGGCCTAAACAGATATGGGTCATAAAAAGGTTGACCCGTTTATCCTATTTATTAATTGAATCAGATACGGATTTTAGATGTTTGACATGTTTAACCTATTTAATCCGTTTAACTATTGGGCTGTTAGATGAGGGCCACAACCCACAAAGCCCAGAGTTGGCCCAACTCCCCGCCTCAGCCTGTTTTCTTTGCCTCGGCCCAACTCTCCGCGTCGGCCTGCGAGGTCCACACAGCGCCGTACGCGACTTCTATTCCCATTTTCCTAAGTTAGGGTTAGAGACCTTAGGGTTTGTGGCCGCCCGAGCTCTATTCCCATTTTCCTCCCTCTGTCCCTCGGTGTCCAGTCCCGATTCTATTTCACTGTGTCACCTCCGAGGCCTGATTTCACTGCTCTGCCCTCTTCCCTCAACGTCCCTCTCCCGGTCTCCGCTCTCCTCTCCTCTGGATTCTTCGCCTTTGCCGTCTCCTCCCCCTCTCCTCCGGACCTCCGCCTCCGCCCTCTCCTCCCCCTTGCCGACTACTTCCGCCTTCTCGTCAACGGCGACCGCGGCAGGGGACTCGAGCAAGCCCATGGACTACGATGTAGGTAACAGTGCAGCAGCTTAAGGGTTTTGACGACTTGGACCCGAGCAACAGGCGGCGACGAAAGAGCTGCGGCGGAGGAGAAATCTTGCGGCTGCCATGGAGCTGAGGAGCAAGACGAAAGAAAAGGAGCAGAGAAATTAGAAAGAAAGGAAGAGAAAGTGTGAGTCGTATCTCTCTCAATCTCTTCATTTCAAACCAGTAGGCACCCTCTCTTTCTGGCTAAAGCCCCAACCCCCCACATCTCTCTCTCTCCGTCGAAGCCTCCCAACCGCTCCACATCTCTCTCTCTCTCCGTCGAAGCCTCCCAACCGCTCCACATCTCTCTGTTGCTGAACGGAACCCCAAGGACCCCAACCCCCAACCTCTCCTCTCTCCCCTAGTCGAACCTCCCATCTCTCTCTCTCTTGTCGGTGGATGACGGTGATAGCAGGCCGAGGAGCGCCAATAAGCTCCCCGATGAGAAGGACGAGGGAAGCATCGAGCACGGGTAATCTCTCTCCTCTTTTATTTTGAGTATTTTATTTCTGGTTATTTGCAGTAATATTTAGTTAAACGGGTAAACATAAACCAAACCCGATCTGTTTAATCGACCTATTTATTAAACAGGTTAAACGGGTCCGGTCGGATTATCTATTTATTAAACAGGTCAGGTTCTGATTGTAATTTCTAACATTTTTAATAAACAGGTTAGGTTCAGGTTTATACTTTTTTGACCCATTTAATATCTGACCGCGGCCCGTTTATGTCTGACCCGACTCGATTGTCATCCTTAGGTAGCACGATTGGAATGGAGCTTAAATTTTACCAGAGTGATCCAGATTCGAAATATACAGGCGTCGATTAAACGAGAGGACCAGATGCTTCATGCCTGATTTGTCCGGTAGAGTCGCCATCTGGTCTGCTGATACTGAAGTGGCGCTGGGGTGACGTACTCACACGTGGATAATGATGAACCTAGTGGGAAAAACTCATAGGTCGGAGAGGAATATGCGGAAATTTGCGGTCTGCATCGACCATTTTCTGGTGGAAGGAAAGCCTAGTGGAAGCTGCTACGCGGGGTAAAATTTTCTCTCCTCCCCTCTTTTTTTTTTTTTTCTTTTACCGAAAAAAAAGCCTCAAAAGGAGAAGCTTTATAATATTTACTTCATTGATTACATATCATGGAACCATACAAGAATAACACTCTACAGAGAAAAAGGGAGTCCAAGAAGAGAGAGATATGTTATGTGAATACTAGGGCCCATGCAATGTTGATGTGATTTGGTGGAAGACAGCAGAACAGAACTGGTCGATTATTATAATGTGGACCTACAAGAAAAACAAGGTGCCAATTAAACTACGAAGGCCTTGTGTTGGGCTAAACTGATGGCGAGAATGGCATGGGAAATGAATGTGAATAAATGCCATCCAGCAATTCATGCATCATGGCAAGAGTCATAGTTTCGGCGGATTAACTCTTTTTGTCTGCTTTGTACTTCCTCACTACTCGATCTCACATGATACGGAATGGATGAAATTATTAGGCTGGGCCGAAAATTTTATTAAATTTGTTGATTCTGTCAATGCAACCGGTAAAATTATGAAATTATAAATTAGGTTAAGTAGATTTTTTTTCTCCTCATAAAATTCAGATCAATCCATTTTAAAGCTATTTCTGAGTATAGATCCCCATAATTTATAATTTTATTGGCTATGTTGGTTCAATCTACAAATTTAATAAAATTTTCAGCCCACTCGTCTAAATAATTTTTTAATATATTGCTAAGTTAGAGATCTTCTGACAATATGTCTCAAGCTTCACTGAATAATATCCACTGATCTAAACCCCATTTTATTTGTTTCTTTATTTTTTTTTGTCGCCAAACACAGGTAGATGGTGTGAGGGCTAAAATACAAAAATCTTGGGTTGAATAAGTTTCCAGAAAATTTTGAGGGAGAGGAAGCATTTTTCCCAAAGGAAAACCCCTATATGCGTTTTGCTAGAAGCCTTTTGATGCTCTACAACAAGGAATACCTCTTTAGAAGATAATAAGCATATTAATCATACAAAATTTAAATCATAACCGGTGTAGGATGGGAGATGTTGTTCAAAGTTTTAAATTTACTCGAATAAATAATCTTTTATTGAAATATATAATGAGACAAGGCTTTTTAAATCACTGCTTGCCATATAAAAAAGAAGGATTTTCAGCTAATACAGATATGGACTTAGAATTTTAAAGCTTAAATCTATGTTAATTCCGAAAAATAATGCTTTTTTATGTAGCAAGTGGCAATTTAGATAAATAGTGTTATTATTCTTTCATTATTATATGTTGTTTCTTGCTAAAATAATAATTAACAATGGTTATGAAAGTCATCATCCCTAGAGAGTGAGAGGGAGATTGATACTTCCACTTGCAATGCAGGTTTTCAACATAAGGGTGTTCGAATTTTCAGAAAAATTGGCTTCCATTGATTATAGATTGATTTATTTCATTTCACTATATAATACGAGTTAGTTATCGTATGAATGAATATTTTAAGGAGTCTAAAATAAATTTGTGATCATATTGTTAATTTGGACCTTGTTGTCTAAGTTATATGATATAGTGAGTATTGGTATAGGCCTAGATTGGTTAATAGGCTTCATAATGGATAGACCCATCAACATTATACTAATTAAGCCAGGTCACCACTTCCACTTGTACATATATCCGTATGATATAAAATTCTAGAGCATGCACGTTTCTACGTTCCTAGGAGGCTCTTATCCTATTAAGGAGATATGCATCAACCAAGGAGAAGAAGATAGAAGATCCTTTCTGCTCTTGTGTTTTCTTCTTTCGCTACTGGCTGGCGAAGAGCTTGCTCGAAGAGAGCCCAACTAGGAGATGTTTTACCTCCTTTTGTTGAAATCATTCAGGCGCTTACTCAAAGTGGGCTTAAAAGTCGCAAGATCATACCGAGAAAGTCAAAAAATAATTATCAATGGCTTCAGAGGGATCTCAATGTACTCCTTGATTGATTCTAGTTTACTTTATAATTTTTTGTATTCTAATCTTCTGCATAGTATCTGTGAGACCCAATAGTTTCTATCGGAAAGACTCGTTTCAAAGCCTGGGCATATGAGGCGGGTGTCTTCAAATCCTGCAGACGTATTTTGGGTGGAAAACAAAATCGGGGAGGGGTTTGAGTGGTGCGTACAGCGCGCGTGCGGGCCCTGGAACTGGACAATATCTCACAGAGGAGCCCCGCGGTCCACCCTCATGTGGCTTCTACATGGGCACTAGGTGCCTCACGTGCCCTACGCAGGCGGGGGCATGACATTTGGTATATATCAAAGCCAAGGACGGCTCTTATCTGATCGTGGGAAGGGTGCGAGACCCAATAGTCCCACATCGGAAAGACTCCTTTCAGAGTCTGGGCATATGAGGCAGGTGTCTCTAGATCTTGCAGACGCGTTTTGGGTGGAAAACAAAATCGGGGAGGGGTTTAAGCGGTACGTGCGGCGCGCGTGCAAACCCCGGAATCAGACAATATCTGGCAGGAGAACCCCACGGTCCACCCTCATGTGGCTCCTACGTGGGCACTGGGTATCTCACGTGCCCCGTGCAGGTGGGGGCGTAACAGTATCTATAAAAAATTTCACAAAAGGTGTTGCATACCAAAGCTACAGTCTTCTCTGCTCCAACACCGTCATGTACCTCGTCTCTCTCTTTAGAGGCCACCAAGAGATGTCTACATTGATTGTATATCAAACCCCATATAATGGCACATAAAAACATTCATAACCAAATTGCTCCAACACTGGATACAAGCTTTTGTGATTTTTTTTTTTTTTTTTTTTTTTGTTGGGAGGGTGGGGGGGGGGGACTGATTTCCATGTTTTGTGCTTTGTGGCCTTGAAAGCACCGGAGGAGATAGGATATCCAATCACAGTGGAGCCATCCCCCATAGTCTCTAGCGTGGTTTCATTTGGTCTCGTGACTACTTTTGACTGTTGTAGTGGTCATCCTTGTGTTAGGTGACTTAGTGACACCTTGGGTCTTTGGCCGAATGATCCAGATAGTGCGGTGTGATGCATCGATTTATTTATTTAACCATCACCAACATCAATAGACATTTTATCTGCAATGCATGCGTGTAATGGACTCATGCTTAAAGTTAACCCATTCTACTAATTCAAATGGAGGTGACTAAGCCTTTCGTATGTGGGGTAAAGAAAAGAAAATATAATTAATGAAGCAGCGGGCTAGGTTTACTACTAGTCAAACCTGGCCTCAGCTTGGCCAGTTATGCTATTTAGGAAGATTAATAGAAGGGGTATCATTGGTTATCATGTATCAAAAAAAATCTCATTTTTTTTAAGGGAAAGTAGATTAGGTCTTGGGTGCCAAGATTGATGAACTGCTCTAGAACTCCTGGATAATTCTTGCATATATCTGAAACATGTCGATATGAGATTAGGGACTTTGTAAATTGGATTTTGGTAACTTGGTATCAGCCTTCCCTCATCCTTAACTTGGTAGCAGCTGGCATTAATATTATCTGCAGAAAAAATCCCTACACTAGGCATTGTAAGGATGCTTTTGAAGGCTCTAAATTTATGAACTTAGAACTCTATCACAAATGAAGATAGAGGCCTTTCTTTAATATATATTTTTAAAAACAAAGAACAACAGTAGCCTTATATAGGCATCTACAACCCAACAGTACAAGTTTATTTTAACCAACCATTAAAAGCGAAATACAAAACTGGCAACAAGTTTTTTATTTACCATTAAACAAAAGAAAACTGTCCATCCATTATCCTGCCTTTAACACCACACGTTTTTTTTTTTCATTGCATTAAGAAACGTATGGATTAATTTTTACGTTTTGATTAGAATTCCAGCAGCTTTGATCTGCTGGGGCATTCCATGCATGCAGGCAAGCGTACTTGATTTAATATCCATCCATCATCTCACAGAACAATATATGGTGAGAAATATATATGGTGGAGGACAACAAAGAAACACCATCCTTCTTGTATTTAAAATATTAGATACAAACAAGACCTCCATTTATCTGGAAGAACGAGTGTTATAGTGGATTTCATCCTCTTACAGGAAACCTATGACTTATTTAGCCACTGTTATTTACTAGAATGCAAATTCCACGTTCCAATACGCCATCCATTGATGGTGTACATGCAAAACTCTTCTTCTTTTCTTTTTTTTTTTTTTTTT